>NC_088336.1:27667500-27935000 GCF_036884655.1 Musa acuminata AAA Group
ATGACAGTGTTTTCTATTTCCTGAGGTCATCTATGATTGAATTCTGAAACCATACAACACAAATTCATCATGAACAGAAATGGCAACATTGTATCTTTTGATGTTGGGGCTCCATCTGGTAAAACACATCATACAGAAAACTGGCTCCAATTGCTATAGCACATGGAGACCAGAATCTTGAAGTGTAGGTAACCAAACAGAATCCAGATTTAAATACTGAAATCTTTATTGAACGACCAAACGTAAGTAAACATTTTCAAAACTTCTAGTGCTTACTTCATTGATGTTATGCTCATATCCTGCAAGAATCATTCTTGCAGAACTCAAACTTGCAGCACATCTTTGGTGTACTTTGCCAGAAACTGCAGTAGGAGGCCCTAATTTAGGAAATGAGCCATGAAATGGTTCAGCTCTTCTCACAGCAGAGGGATCATCCAAATCAAGCTTTGCTATGAGGTCACCAGCCTAAACAATAAGTTATGTTGGTCACTTTGAGAAGGATCAAGAATAATTATAAATAAAGAGCAAGTCTCCGTAAGACAATTTACCTGCATTGCCTGGCCCTCAGACATCACAAAATGGATAACTCCAGAAGCAGGCAATAGCAATGGCATGCACATCTTCATAACCTCAACCTCAGCATATGGTGTATCAGTCTCAACATGAGCACCATCAGAAACCAAGAAGCGAAGCAGTTTGCATGGTGTCTCAGCTATCAATTTTGATGGATCATGGTCGTTCTG
Organism: Musa acuminata AAA Group; assembly: GCF_036884655.1. Taxonomy (NCBI): domain Eukaryota; kingdom Viridiplantae; phylum Streptophyta; class Magnoliopsida; order Zingiberales; family Musaceae; genus Musa; species Musa acuminata. The sequence goes on from NC_088336.1 coordinate 27,668,244, forward strand.
ATAACAAAAGAGTATATTTCATAATTAATACTTATAGATGATTGAGGGGCCATGTTTCTTTAATTGAAAGAGAAAATGTAAGCAACATTATGCATTTCTAACAATTTACCTGAAACTAACTTCCTAGTGCTCACACAGACCTTTTGTGACACTCTTTTTGCCAATCACATATATATGTAGAGAATCAATATAGGACATAAAAATATTAAAAAATTATATTTTGAAAAATTAACCTCATAAGAAATTTGAAGTTCTAGAGCTTCATAATGTATACAGACCAGTTATAGGTTCAGTAGAAGCTAAGTGTGCAGAACAGAACGGAATGTAATCATTTACAAGAAAGGCTTTTACAGTCAAATTGACATTTTGAAAATGTTGGGGATTACTTCACAATTTTAAAGCATTAAAAACGGAGAAAAAAGTGATCAAACATAATAAAGTCAACTTCTAAGTAAAAGCCGAAGAATACAGAAATTGAGAGTTAGCAACGCTTACTGTTTAGAAAAGGCAAGAAACCTAGTGACTGACATATTAGAAACAAGAAAAACTACAATTTCCATGAATCACTCAAATCTTAATGCAAAACGATTGCCTTTATAACCAAACAGTCCGTTCATCAATTAGTTTTTCTATACAAAGCTAGAGCATCTAGAGAAATCTATGCTCCTCGAAGCCACACACCATGATAATTGTAACTAGAAACAAAGTTCATATGCTCATCAAAAACCTTTTCTAAAACTCGTAACATCAGTTTGATCATTGGTAATTGTGCCATTGTTTTAGAAAAGACAGCTTACATAAATGGTAAGTAAACATACATAAAGCATATTGTAATTCTATTTGGTCATTTCAGAGAAACAAAAATGAGAATTGTATGATTATTTGTACCTGTAACAAACAAGTCCTTCCATCAATAAGAAGGCGAGTGCCAGCAGCCTCTTCTTCAGCATAAATCACATGACTATTTCCATCCAACTGTAAGAATTCAATTCAGATATAGTAGTCAGACATACTTCCATTATCAATTGACAAAATGACCTTAGCCATCAATAATGTAGTTGTTTACAGATAGTGGTAGGTGAAAACTTGTGAATGGCAGAGAACTTTTGCTTTTGATATTGCACTTATACTAAAAAGTTGCAAGAAATCATGTTGTATTAGTTGAATCTTACTTATTGTCTTTAACAAGATTGCAGCTGATACTTATGTTACCTTTCCTAAAATTGAACTGTTATTAGTGTTGCTACCGCTGCATTAAAATAACTGACTTATAACTTTCCTCATCTGAAGCTAATAGTGACCAATCTCGACATAAATTCTGAATCACTCAAGCTTAACCATCCATACCTAACATTAATAGTTACTGTATATAAATCATAGAAAAGTCTTGGTTCAAGTCTTTAAAATATAAATAAGTTTTTCAAGTCATCAAAGTATGGTAAAATATCAAACAGCAATACAACAAGTATTACTGGATAGTTTATCCTCAGATGTGGACAAATATGAGCTGCAAAAGCCATCAATTGGCAGAATCCAGGTCAATATTATGTCGCTATATACATCATACTTTGTATCCCACTATGTATTAAATCACTGGACAAAAGCTAAAGAATTTTTCTACAACCTGTCGCTCGTCAGTTATCCTTATTATACACATAAATTAGCAATTACCCAAAACCCTAAACAAGCATAAGTCTTCATTAAAAGGAGGGTGCAGGTGAGGAGAAAAAGCTCAGTTCTTCTGGGAATGCTGAAAGTTGGATAAACAAGATATGCTAACAAGACTATAAAAAATTCAAAACACCATTTGCTTGATCTGTAACACAAAAAAATATTTCTAAATTTACAAACTGGAACTGATAGCCTAGTTGTCAAATCTCCAGATCTGGAATTAGCCAGATTCTTATTTAGCATAAAAAACTGGAGCATGTTTACTGCTAGTCCACCCCCTGGTGGTAAGAATCAGAAGGCTGAAAGAGTTGAAGAAAAATGATAGCAGGGGAATAAACACCTGCGGATAACATATTACCGCAAGAATTCTCAAATACCCGAATGTGAAGTCTAATGCACTTGTTCCAAAGTTCAACAAAATTTATAGCCAATTTACCTCATAGTTCCCACTACGAGCATGTGAATTCATACAGTCAAATGCATACTACCACTGGAAAGGATCCACTGTATCCAACACTAGAGGAAAGAACATGAAGCAAATTATAATATTTAAGAATTCAACAAGTTATCATGCTCAAATCTAGGTCTTAGCAATTAATCATGTCCTTGACCATTTCTAGCCCAGAAGTTAAATTGATTTCCCAAGAAGCTAAGCGCCATTCATCATAGTATCTCATTACTACATCTCATTGTAGAAAAAGTATCGTGGCCACTTGTTAAAACACTTTGTTTCTCACTTGATAAGCAGCCTTGTAACTATATGCCCAAAATTTCTTAAAGGATAGAAAAAGTGCTCTCAGAAAATAACATCATGTAAGATGGTAAGACCATGAGATCCCAGGCATACATGGATGAACCATAACATTGATGCTACTAAGCATAAAAGCCTATACAGTGTATTAGAAGGTAAAAAGAATAACCATAGTGTATTATGATGGCAAATACAGGAAAAGAAATAGAGTTCTTGCCTGCATCAGAAGACCACCGTCACGCAAAGTATGAATTTCTGCTTCAATCTCTGAACCATTCATCCTAAGCTTGTAGCTACCAGGCCCACCCCTTACCATTTCAATCTAAGATATAAACCAATAGAACAAGTATTAAGCAGCATCAATAAGAGTAGCCACTACATGCTTATTTAAGATAAAGATATATTGGGCACAAGGCAAAAGGTATATTACCGTGTATTTACTCCCTTCTATATTCAAAGTAACATCAGAGTTGACAAGTGATATGTGCTGAAACCAAACTTGCAAGGTCAATAAATTATCTTGATAATCGAAAAAAAGGAAAAGCAACTAAGTCATAAGAACTGTCGTGCAATCTAGGTACCACCATACCTTCGGTGGGATTTGACCTTTTCCGAGATAACCAACATACTCTGAAACAATGGCTGCACTGCTAGTGGATGCTTTCTAAGAAGTTGAAAACAAGAGCAAGAGAACTGAATAAACAAACTACACTCAACGCACAACAGAAATTTGCAATAATAAAGTCGCATCATCTTACATAGAGAGCCCCTCCGACAACTGAAAGATACCAAGGAGGTCTTTCAGCTCTAACCCTCATAGCAATTCTACTATCAAGCCAACCTGTGTGGATTTTGTTGTCTCTATATTCTGAAGCCTGAGATTGCAGTGCACGAGAATGAAAACATGGGTTTGCATGGTTACGTTGGAGAATGTGAAAACCTGAATAGCTTACGTTTAAAAGATCTATGGTGTAATCAACATTGGTTCGGATTTCTCCCCGGATTTGGATCTCTTTCAGACCAAGAACCATGTTAGCTATCGCCAAAGCTCTAGACTCTCCAAATGCAAAAACATGACCTACAAAAGTATCAAAGAGTTTAAACAGCAGGGCTTCAAAAAACTTCAAAAGTAACTTGAAGATTGGGTCATTTTGATAGACATACCAAATTGAGAATCAGAGAACTCGTGAATGCCACCTCCAGACTGCAAATGAAGTAAAATGATCACATTATTGCAAGGAGCTACTAAACTACAATTTCAAGAATAAGATAACAAAAACTTCACAGTCTGTAGTCTGCATTTACAATCTATCAAGTCCTAAGCTACCAAACATGGATATTACTATTTTAATACTAATTAGAAGAAATTTTGAGTTTACAATATAGGTCAAAACAAAAGCGGACATGTTGATCAGCCTAAAAGAAAAATAGATAAAAAATTTCCTGTGTTTGTGTGATGCATAGGCAATGTAATGTTTCATTCAGGTTAACAGAAAATATCTATTTCATTTCTTTGGTAAATGCAACCAAATCCAATACTGCTTAAAGGGCATACCTTAACAGAGAAGTAGGCCCAAACATTAGGCTTGCTTTTAAAACTTAATTCCTGCATTTTTCCAGTCAATAAATAAGCATATTGTTTATACATCTTTACAATACAGAAATATAAACTCCAAAAGTTCACCTGCACTTTCCCACTAGTTGGCTTGAAGCCATCATCTGGATCCTCGCTAGTAACACGAACAGCTATGCAATGACCTTTAGGCCAAACAGACTCTGCTTTATCAAAGTCAAAAGGAGTTGCAAGAACAGAAGTTCTCTTCCAGGCATTATAACCTCCACCATGATCCATTCCATAGAAGCGTCTGATTTCTGGAAACCCAAGCACATATTATGCTACAAAAACACTAAATGGCATAAAAAACAACTGATAGTGTGCCGGTTAGATCTACTATAAAGTTTTATGTACCTGGAATTTGCCAAAGAGGAATTCCCATCCCTACTGCAACTTGAGCCGCTGGCAAGTTTACTTCAGCTATCCACTCAGTTACAGGATGTTCGACCTACAAAAGAACAAAATGAAAAAAATGTTGAGAAAGAATTCAGATAAATCAACTGCAGTTTCAGATGATTGAGAAGAAAGCACAAACCTGTAGCCGCGGGTTGAGCTCTAGAAAGTAGTATTCACCAGTTTCCATGCTGTAAAGATACTCAACAGTAGCAGCACCAACATAACCTACACACTTTGCAAGCCTCCTAGCAGCCTGCTCAAGTAGTTTTACTGTCTCGGGAGGGGCAACTGTAATCGGGCCTTCCTCAATGATCTGTTGACCATTAAGTTCACTATTAAGATACTCTTCAAGTTATCATAAGATTTCGATAGAAGAGGTCAATGTGGAAATAAAATGAAAAGGGAGACTTTGTGTTTAAACATAAAATTATTAAGAAAAAGAAGACCCAAATGCTGGAACAACTAATATAATTATCAATATTTTGTTGGCCATTAATGTATTAAAAGATCTAACATGATTTAAAAAGAAATGATCCATTATGGGCAAATCGCACTCTTTTGAACAATAATATGAACCTAGTAAAGAATAATGGGGAACAGAATGTGAGAAGATACAGAAGTTACTACTTTTGTCCTGCAAATAGAATTAAATGTTAATGGATAAAAGTTTCTGACAAATTCACAAAACAGAAACACTGAATATAAACTTTAAGGAAAGCTTGCCTTTTGATGTCTCCTTTGAACACTACAGTCTCGACTGTGCAAAGCAGCCACATTTCCATACTGGTCACATAGTAACTGAACTTCTAAATGCCGGCTCTACAAAAAGATTAAAGTTCAAACACATAAGATTAGAAATGCAGCAGAATGGCATATTCTCATCTCAGGTAAACAAGGTCTTTATCTCATGAAAATTATATCTAGATAAAAAGGTTATTCTTTTTAAACATGTAAAAGAACTTGAAATATCAACTGCCAAAAATCCAATCATCTATTATATTGTATCAATAGAATAAGTTATGAGGTCTAAACAATTTAGAAAGATTAAATTCATGACTAGGATATAAAACAAATAGTCTGTGAAAGGTGGCACTAGCCCAAATTACACAAAACAATGTCAAGATAGCCCTTGGCATCTCACCAAAACCATGTTCATACCACAGTAGCAGACAGAATGTGTCAAAAACTTCCCCAAATGATATTAAACCCAAGACCATGTTTGATGTTGCCTCGATTTACATCTTATGTCAGAACTCAGTGGACAGGCACTGACTGTCAAATTGAAGATATCAAGCAAAATCTCACCTGTGATGCTACCTTCATTATGAATATTGGAGACCCCGGAACTTCACCTTGCACTTGTTTGAACAGAGCTCTAACTTCTTCATCATTATGAACCTACATAAATTAAGTGACATTTAGATCCAAATTAGGAAGTGCATCCTCCTCAGATGTGAACAACACTTGCTTTCCTAAAAAATATTAATAAGAATGAGAATAGAGGATTTGAGTCTTCTTAGTTTCACCAGTAATTTGCCCTCAAGGGATAAAAATGGTGGGAGAAGATCCACGAATCTGACCATAAATAATTTGAAACTTACAGCTTCTTTCTCTCGTTCTTGTTAAAGAAAACATTAACTTTAAAACTGCAATGAAGCAAGAAGATGCAAAAACAATAAAGTTTAAGTGTAAACTAGCACCATATAATCTGCATCTTTAGAACATTTCACTGTAGGTTCTTTCCCAGGATAAGAAATTGAAACTTAAACTGCACCAAGCCTCCAGAATTCTAATTAAAATAATCTTTATGTACTTAATTCAATCTTTTTCAGGGTAAATAACTTGGATGCCATGTAAATGCCAACAGATAGGTCAATCATGTTTATCGTATTTTTCTCAGAATACTTCATTAAATGTCCAATTAACATCATGAAAAGAAAAAGATTAAGTTGTTGTGCACTTATAGATAACAGACCTTCCTTATCCCTTTACCACCACCACCCCAAGATGCTTTGATCATGGCTGGGTAACCAACCACATGACAGCTAGCAACTGCTTCTTCTGTTGAATATACACAAGCATTCCTATATATTTCCTCTGGAATTGAATCTAAACAACTCTCTGGTGGTATTGTGACCTGGAAAACAGATTTATTTCACAATGAAAAAATAAGCAATGTGAAAAGAAATGAACTCCATAGGAAGTAACTAGTAATCAAGACTTACGTGTGAACCACTCCAGGGTAGTGTTGGTACTCCTGCTGCTTGAGCAATCAAAGAAGAGCCGATTTTATCACCTAGTGCTGCCATCGGTGCAGCTGGAGGCCCAAGAAAGATTATTCCCTTTGCATTCAGTGCATCTGGAAGCTCAGGATTCTCGGACGCATGACCCCATCCAGGCCACACAGCAGAAACACGGGTTATCTCTGCCAACTGCCATGCTTTCATGTGTTATCCATCATTGTCATGACAAAAAAGGACACATAATATCTACTTCTTATTCAAATTAGTAATCTCAAATAGGTAATCACAAAAGATAAACAAAGCCAACCTCGACAATGAGTTGGACATTAGCATAATTATTGTTGTTCGTTCCGCCGGGAACTTCGACAAACTGATCAGCAATTCTAATGTGCTCTGCATTAATTTTTAAGTCCTCTGGAGTTGCCATAGCCACCAAAAGAATGGCCTTTTCAGTTCCGAATGTTTCATAAGCCCATGTTCTGACACTGCGCATGAACTTAACTGCTGCCATTCCATTATTTGCAACCAATATGCTGTGGATGGGAGTCTTTCCACCAAGAGACTTGCAGAAATCATCAATTTCAGACATCGTTGCTGCATGTCTGACTTGAAACGTTCCGTTTACAAGCCCATTCATCTGCAAAGTTTCCGCCATAACCAGTCCCCCTTTTGCTTCAGACAAGCTGCAAAGTCATATAATAGAGTGTTAAGCGGATGAATTTTTGTATTAAAGGCTATTGTTGATTCTTTAAATCGCAGTTGCTTGAAAATCATAAGTGCAAAAGAAATCATCAGGCATTTGAAAAATAGTTCATACTATAACTTAGATTTATCCAGACTTGTTCTTCAAGTTCAGATAGCCGATCAAATGTTGCATTACTGATGTATGCTTCAAAGAACAAACTGTAAATTTTCCAAACTATAATATAATATGAAGTATTTGCATAGTCAGTAAAACTGACTGAAAAGAAGAAACTAACACGGATTGCAATGCATAAGAAAGACTGAAATTAACAAAAATAGATGATAAAAAAAAACTCATAGTATTCTTGGTAAAGGAAATCATCTCTTCAAGTAAATTTGATACCCGATGTGTCAGCACTAATCTAAAACCCCCGAATGAACACAACAATTTATTGACACTCATCTCAATAAAAAGGCAGTTAAAAGGGACCAATTTGTGATAGCACATACATGAGAGAACAGAGTTTGGGCAAAAGATAAATCAAAAGAGCAACGCGTTCCAAAAAAAGTTACGAAGCCTCTTAAAAAAATCCAAAGAGTAAGCACCTCAGTAGCTGAATTATAACAACCGTGTAGAAACAAAGAAAACGATTCAGTGACACCAAATATTACATTCGATCATAAAAGAAAGTAGTTCACCATGATCTAGAGAAAAGAACAACTCAGAACACCATCCGGATCTCCAACGCAAGAGATATTGTATGTTTCTAACAGTCTATAATAATCATCATAAAAGCCATCCAAGACACCAGGAAGATCGATCCCCTACTAAAAATTAAAGCCACTGAAGTAAGCACTAAAAAAAAGGGATCAGGTAGCGAGAGAAGAACACCACACGCGGCATCCAGAACCGAATAATTATAGAAAGACGGATACGACAGGCTCATGCTTTAAGTTATGCACAAATACAGAGGAAGGGATTAACTTTGATTACATATCACAAGAAAGAACATAAATTTCAGCAAGTAAACCAAGAAAGCAGGAATCTTGGATCACGAAACTCGTAGGCAAAACCAAGAGCTCCAACGAAAAGACAATAAGATGGAAATTTTGAGCAGCTCACGTCAGGGAGCGGCCCCGGGCAGCAAGATCCCCCACTCTTGGGGGCAAACCGAGATCACTGCGAAGACCGCATTCGCAGAGACGGCAAATATTCGACGGAACGACCGTAAGAAAAGCGGAAAATAGGAGGGAACAGGAGAGAGAGAGAGAGAGGAAAGAGGGGAAAGAAGAATAGGGAGAGAAGGTGAGACGAAAGATAGAGAGAGAGAGGGGAGGGGGGAGGTCCTAACGCTTTAAATGGGCAGGGGGGAAGTCCACGTGATACCTGCCCGCTTCCGCCTCTGCCCCCTCCCCGTCTTGGTCGATATAAAGGAGCGGGCGAAGTAGCTCGCAACTACCACCTTCCGATCCACTGCCTCCGTTTTGACCAAAGCTGCGACCTTCGTACTCACCACAATAATAGAAATAACGAATCGCCAATTCCCGTCAAAATTCACCACTCTTGGGATATCTCCTCTCCCTTTTGGCGTTCACTCCTCGCTTCCACTGTGAGCAGAGAATAGGAAGATGGCGTGCGCGTGTTGGGCCGTCGCGGAATTTTGACCCGGCGTTGGGCGGCAGGTGCTGCTCACCAACTCCCCCCCCTCATTCTTTTTATTTTCCGTGTAGGAGGAGGAGGAGGAGGAGGAAGAAAGAACTCGAGGTCGTGTTAGGTGAACCCATTCGTTGCTTACCGGCCTCACCTACCTCCCACGGTGGGACCCAGCTGAAAGAGCCAGCGCGAGGTCCAATCGTTAGGCAGGCGGGGCGGGAGGGTTCGCCGTGAACGGGGACGCGAAGCGCCGGGGACCGCGAATGGTTCGTCGTGAACGCGACCCCGATCAAAACGTATCTAATGGTTAGGTGAACATTAAGTGGCGCTTTAGGATTCGTGTTTCGGTCGATCGACCGATCGGGTCCGTTCCGCTCGAAACAAGTGGGTGTCAAATCGAACTTCGGATCTCTATTTATTGGAATTGGTTTGGGTAGGTGGGACACGTGGCTCCAAGGTAATTGCGGCGGGCCCAGGTCCGGTCCTCGCGCGCGCGCGTGGCGGTTGCGACACGCTTCAGAATTCTGACTTATTCCATTGGTTGAGACAGGTGGGCTCCAATGATGTGGACAACCGGCAGATGACTAGTTCGCCGACGCGTTTGATAGCCGTTTGTTGGTGGACAGCCGAACCCGAGCCATCGTTTTAGAGAATTGACTAGGTTTTCTCTTAAGAAATTACTGGGTATTAATGGATTATATATATATATATATATAGGTCTTCCAGAGCCATCCACTTTTCATCATTTACTAATAATAATAATAATATAAAAATACAAAGTATATTCACGACATACAAATTAAGAATGACATCAAATAAAATACGCATTCATCTATAAATTAGGTGGAGCCAACTAGTTGCCCTGTTTATGACACAAAACTACTCATATGAAGCAGGATGTCAACAGGCATTAATGGTGTAGTTGGATGATTAATGTTACTGCATGGCCAAAAACATTCTCACATTGATGTGGACTATAACCTAGACAAATGGAATCTAGTCTGATAATTTAGGTTGTAGTCTCAAACCTATGGATAAGATTGCCTCTGAGGTCTTTTTCTCACCTCCACCAAATTCTCTAATATTATCAGTCAGTTGGTTAAGCACTTTAAATTATGGTTACCACAAGTTTATTATGGTTAAAAAATAAAAATAAAAATGATGTGATCAAGAAATTAAGTGCTCAAGAAAAAGTATATATTTGTTATTGTATAAATCTTTCATACATTATTGTGATCTCAAATTTTATTTTTGATACTTAAATTAAATCTTAAAATGATATAAAAATTAGAGTAATCTCATCCTTGATATCTCCATACTAGTTTTTACATATTACACATAACTTTAACCAACATTCAACACATACGCATATAAATTGTACTTGAGATGTTTGCAACCAACACCAATTTGACTATGTTAGTGTAGTCTTTGCCACACCTCAACTTTCATTATAATGGCAGAGGTTGGACATTAATTGCGTCATGTGTTGTCGAATTTTGCTCCACCTGCCCATCTCATAGACTTAAATTGAGAAGCTCCCTATGCCTTGTTCTTGCACGATTGTATTATATTATCAGTGGGAAATAATTTTGCTCCATCCATCCACTGTCTGTTCGATAAAATATGTTTCTTTCTTTTTGATAAAATAATAGAATCATATTTTTAATTATGTATAATGTTTAATTGAGTTTCGAATAAATTCATATAAAACAATAGATATTCCATTATTTTAAAAATATAATATCATGTCGGGTTTTTTACATTTTTATTTTTATCCAATCCATCAAAATGAATTCAGAAACAGTGAGATTGAGATAGTTTGGATATGGCAATGGATGAACACTCTATATTTGGTTGTGATAGTTTGTGTTGTTGAGTTGATTTATGTGATCTGAGCTGCAAGTTTGATGCATCCTTGTTGCTACTACATTTCTAAGCTTATCAGAAGGCTAGCAAACAAAAATAGAAGCCCTGTCTTTGTGGATTTCCTTGTTGGTGGAGGAATCACAAGTATCAACACTTTCCCATCTATGCAAGTTTACACTCTATGATTTTGATGTTGTGGGTCAGTGATCTCCTCTTTAGCCAACCTCCATGGATCACAAGGATTCAGCTTTAAAGTTGAAGAGGAGGTGTATATATGTGCATGAAACTGGCAAGCAATTCTTGTGCTCTTCAGCATGTTTGAGTAGGGCATTTGATGATGATGATGGTGCTATTGTTGTTGTTTTTCTCTGACCTCACAAGATCTCCAGTTGTAAGTAAAAATCTTGTTTTCCAATGTTCTCACATTTTAAATGAGATAACAAAACAATTTACTGCAGTGGTTGTATGCTGTGACAATATATATTGAAAGGAGACTTTGGTAATCGAATGATAATGCCACAAATCATATCACTCTTCACCTTATCACTATTCATATCATGAGGACAACACCCTCAGGGGTTTGCATTGGCCTGGTAGCTGAGGACAGCATGATCCTGAGCTTCTCTTCTTTCTTTATCTTTCTCATTGTATGAAAGTGTTAGGTTTAGGGTAGACAAATCTCCATGTTTTGCTTTTTTTTTTGTTTGGCTTCTCTCTCTATTGAGCTGCATATAATTATTATTAGCATTTGAGAGGGTTGTATGAGTTGCTTACTCAAGAATGCAAAGTCCTGGAAGGCCTTCTCATCCACTTGTGATTGCCAGTATCATCAGATAATGACAACTTGCTTTGTTAGCATTTGGCTAGGTGTGATATGTATGGTGCAATGAAGGGTGAGACCCTTTCACACACCCCCCCCCCCCCCCCCCTCCTCACCAAGTTTGTTCTATTGGTATGGGAATCATTCATGCATCTATATGTCAAATGTTGCATAGCTCATACATGTATGAGACATTTGGATACATGATAAATTAGATTACAAATTGATAACCTAGTCCAGTTATATGTATTTGAAACTTATTAGATTTTTTTGGGGATATTTTTAAGGCACTAACACATTTGTCCTTACAAATTTTACTGTATTTGAATATTAATATTCTTCACACATATGACTTCTCTTGATTTTAGTTGATTTGTTTGGGACAAAAAAAACATCATTAAAACACATAATTATAAAATGCTTAATGTATATTATTTAGTTTTTGGATTATGTAAGACCAAACATACGATAAATTTAAATACAAAGACATAAAGATGAAAATTACTCATTTTGGATAACCACATGTTATAACACTCTAATCGAAATGAATAAGGATTTACATTGATTCGTAAAAATTTGATGAGTATAATATTATTAATTTAGTATTAGGTATTTTTTATCAATAATTTATGCTCAATAAAATAATAAATCTTAAGCAACTCTTTCTCGATTTATTTAAAATATTTTATCCAATATGATCTTAAAATAATTTTTTCGGATATATTGATCGGAGTTTGTCATTACCAAGAAAATGAGAGAAAGAAGGATGATCAACTCATAAATAAATTTATTTTTTGTTATTTTAAAAATTACAACTGATGAATCCTACTATATATAATTTTGTTTTATTTTCTAATTATTATCAGATTGCAATAGATGATTCCTACTATATTTTCAATAATTGAAGTAATGAAGTTGATCCATCTATCTTGTTCCAAGTTCCCTCATCTCTGTACATGAACATCAATCATCACAGGCCACATGTGCTGACACTGTCATCCATTCATTGGGTTATCTCATTCCCAGATTCTATTCTTCCCAAGTATAATAACAACAATCTCTGCAAGCTGTGTCTCAAACTGAAGTGCCCCCACCATCTCCTTCAATCATTCCACCCATCTCCTGATCTGCCACTTCTCCATTTTCCCACACCAATTTCTCCTCCCTCCATACCATCTCAAGCCCTTGCTGTTGCTACAAACCAGAGTCTTAACAGCTATGGCTGGAGATAGGACTGGCGTTTGGGTTCTCTTCCTCCTCCTCCTGTGGTTGACCACAGCCATTATGCATGGTGATGGGGCTCCTGTTGCTGCACCAGCACCCTCCCCGGACTGCTCCTCTGCTCTGCTTGACCTTGCTGACTGCCTCTCCTTTGTGGAGAATGGGAGCACAGTGGCCAAGCCGGAAGGGCAGTGCTGCTCTGGCCTCAAGAAGGTGGTCAAGGAGGATGTCATCTGCCTCTGTGAAGTTCTCAAGCAAGGACCAAGCCTTGGTGTCAACCTCACCAAGGCCCTCACCCTTCCATCTGCCTGCAAGCTCTCCACCCCTCCCTTCAGCAAATGCAACAGTCTGTTCTCTCTCTCTCTCTCTCTCTGAGACCTTGTTGTTGAAGGTTTAATTTTCAGGTTGCAGACATTTGACTGAACCTTTTCTGGCTTTTTGTTTTGCAGTTTCCATTGCTGGTGTTCCTGCTGCAGCTCCTGGTAATTTTTTCCTCCATTTCTGCAAATCATGTCAAAATTCATCATGTTTCTTTTTCTTTGTTTTAACCTAAACATACTAATCAACACCATCTAGCAATTTAGATCATGCTGTTAATGTTCTTGTTCATAGATTTTGACTCTGAATGCAGAAATTCAAAACCAACACAGCCAACATTTTTAGGACTATGTTCCTTTCTTATATAATTATTATGCTGCTTTTCATATTCTTGATTTTTTTAGAATTAAAAGAGCCATTACTTCCATGTAGTGACTAATTTGGCTGCCCCTGCCCTGATAGAGAAGACAAATGTATTGACCTCTCAGAATCATGTGGACAAGCCTCCATTATGTTTTGATGGCTACAGGCATGCAATAGTGTTCGGTGCCCTCAGGGAAGACTCACTGTCCTGCTGTATCTTCCCTTGTTTTAGAGTAAACAAGTGAGAGACTGCATTTAGTACTCCAAAGTCCAAACATTATAGAGAGAGAGAGAGAGAGAGAGAGAGATGCACATATTATATACCCTCTCTGTAGGGGTTTGGGAGGTATCATTGCTGGTGTCAAGAATTTATCATCATAAGATATATAGCTAAATGTGATTTCTAGAGAGACAAAGAACAACACAAAAAAGCATTCAAAAAAGAAGGTTAGCTATGTAGAGCTAGCCATTTTATCCATGAACTATATTACAACTAAATCTACTTAGTGTCTCCCAAGAATGATGTCTTGATGTCATTATATATACAGCTCAAAATGTGTCTCATTGAAAACATTATAGAAAATTTTCCAGTTATGATGGCAAACAAAACTGATGTCATTATATATACTGGTTTAAACAGATAATTTGGTTACTTGTTCTTAGTATCCACAGCTTAATGCATTCTTCTCATCTTGCGTGCAGCTCCAACTCCCTCACTTGGATCACCTTCTTCGTCTTCTTCTTCTTCTTCTGTGCCTACTGGAGCCCCATCTCCATCATCCACGGGCAAGTCCAATGCAGCACTACAGCTTCCATCCTTGGGGTTCCTGATTGGAAGCATGGCAGTGAGTCTCTGGTTGCTCTGCGTGTCCCACGGACTGGAATTTTAGTGCCTCGTGTATCCTTCGTTATCTTGCTCTTTATGTTGATTCTGAGTTGTACAACTTTTATGCTCAATAAAAGATTTAGCTGGTTGAGTGATTGGAGTGATCGGTAAGGTGTGTTTGGCTTTTGCTGTTGACATGTGTGTTCTTCCTTTTCCTTCGTCTTCTTAAGCTGGCTTAAAAGAATCATCTGATTTAATCTCAATGGCCAATTTATGATGGACTTACAATGTAGCCTTTGACTTTTCGAGACAGATCGTGTCACATCACATCACGTGTCCATTGGATGGAGAATTCACAGAACAAACTCCGTTGACCACCGAATAGTTGACTCGCGTCCCGCCTTCATTTACTCCTCGCCTTGGAAAATTGAAAAAGGGTATGGGTTCATAAATATAAGAAAAATAATATTCTTTTGCATTCATTCACGAGTGAGATTTCAAAAGTTCATTTGCATTTGCGAAGAGAAAAAGGAAAAATCTCAAATATCTTTAAACCAAACAAAAAAAAAAGGAAAATGAATGCGTCGGAGTGGGGCTCGGCAGCATTTAGTGAGGAACAGTGGTTTGTGTCGAAGAAGAGGTGGGGGTGTGTGCGCGTGGGGAGTGGTCACGTCAGCGGACGCAGAGTTGGGGTGGGACAAGCAGCGCTGGATCCAAAGCAGCAGCCATTGAGGCCACTGCAGGGCTTTGAGACGCTTCAGAAGCTAGGCCACCACTGTCGCCACCTCGTGCTTCCCCCCGTGCCTGCCTCCTCTCTCTCTCTTCTCTCTCTCTCTCTCCAGCTTTTTGCAGATTCACGCCCATCCCTCGCATACAACTCGACTGGTGCGTGGTCATGTCTAGCAATGATAGAATGAGATCTCGTTTAATTTATTGATCGAAATTGATGTTTCCTTCCGAGGTCGATAAGTTCCATTCTACAAGAGTTGACGATGTAGAGAGTAAGTACCCTTCAAGATGGGTAGAAATCTTCGTTTCCGAATGAGAGTTGACGAAAACCAAATGATGGCACGCAGATGAACGATGATTGAATTGAAACGGTACCCTCCTCATCAATGGCGGATTAAGACCTGAGCTTGCGGCATAAGTCAACCCTTTTATTGACTTATCATGACTTCTCAATTGTCTTGGATCACTGCAGCTTACGATGCGTTAAGAGTCGTGCTATTACATGTGAGGAAGGGAAATCCGGTCCATGGCCCGTATGATGCAACGTGTGGAAAGGCAAGACACGGTCACACGGAAGGTACGGTGTACGCACCCGGGCCTGTGTTGGCAGGCACACTGTTTGGTATAAAGCCACAGGAACACCGGATGGGCTACTGGTACGTCACAGGATGCCAATCCTTCCCTTCATATCGCTCGGTCACTCGCCCTCTTCACCTTGTCCTCGCTCTCTTCCTTCCTACAGTAAATATCTCACTATACCTTTACCCTGTTCAAAGAGGTAACTCACACAACCGAGCTCTAGTCGCAGTTGTGTTGTGTTGCTGTTGTTCTTGCTGTGTTGGGAAGATGGAGGTCAGGGGTGGAAGAGGGAGGAGGCTAAGCAGCAGGGAGACCAGCCCGGATCGAGCCAGACTGGGCTGCTCACAGCTGCAACACAAGCAGCAGCAGCAGCAGAGGTCCTTGAGGCCTCTGAGGAAAGTTCAGATAATATACTACCTCAGCTGGAATGGCCAGTTGGAGCACCCTCACTTCATCGAGCTCCCTTACCTCCCAAACCAACAGCTCCGCCTCAGAGGTCGCCTTCTCCCTCGCCCCACCCCCCGCCCCCGTCACCCCATCTTTCCCCCTGCCTTGACATCGTGTTCTTAATTTCTCTGTGACTTGTAGATGTGATAGAGAGGCTGACTCTTCTCAGAGGCAGAGGCATGCCTGCACTCTTCTCCTGGTCTTGTAAGAGGTAATCTCGATCGACTCCCGTTTGTTGCTGAGCCTTCTCTTCCTGCCATTTGTCAATCGGCTTGTTCATTTGTGAATCACGAAAAAGGAGCTATAAAAATGGGTACGTGTGGAATGACTTGGCCGAGAACGACGTTATCTTCCCGGCGGACGGCGTCGAGTACGTGCTGAAAGGCTCCGAGATCATCCCGGGCGCATATGGTTTCTTCCTACCCTCCTTTATCATGTTATCGGATGTTTCCGGTCGATTACTGGTTTATTTGGCTGTATTCATCTTGAAATTTGCGTTTCAGAGCGTTTCCAACACGTTGCTGCTCGCAGCAGGCGGCTGAAAGCGCTTCCTGCCCCCCGTAAACTCCACTTGGAATTAGAGGAAGACGAAGGGGAGGAAGGAGAACTGGGAGAGGATGAAGAGGGTGCAGAGGAGGTGAGATGCGGTAAGCGCAACGTGGATGGCGCACGTCACTCTCGGCGTTCCTGCGGCGTTTCGACGGAGGAGATCGAGCGAACCGACAACCTGACCACGGTTCGGTCCCACCGCCACCACCAACAGGGCCCCATGGAGCTGCCCCTGGACGACTCCTCCCCGCCCTCCTCCACCTCCTCCGACAAACCCCCCGCCCACGCCCCCGGCAGCGGCGCCTCCCAGAGGTTCGAGGATGCCGACCCGGCGCCGGAACCGGGTCTGACTCGGAACTCGGTCCTGCTCCAACTCATCGCCTGTGGGTCCGCGGCACTGAAGGGAAGCAGCCGCACCAGCGGCGGGACCATCAAGACAGCCACCGCCGCAGGTGGCGGGCAGAGGAACACCGGGCTCCACCGCGGGCTGGTGAGTCGACTCGCGAGCCGGGCGGCTGAGGAGGACGAGGTGGTTCGTTGCGTCCAGGAGAACCCTCGGTTCTGTCACCCCCTCATAGAGGACAAGGAGTACTTCAGCGGGAGCATAGTCGAAGGGAGCAGAGCACCACCTGAGCCTTCTCTCAAGAAGTCTTCCTCCTACAACGAAGAAAGGTGACACTCCCACCAACCCTATCTCGTTCGGAACATGTCAGCTTTTGGCCCTACTTTTCCTTCCATTCCTCTGGATGCACGAGTCCTCCATAAAGTCTACCCATTGACTCTATAAAGTCATGCAAGCTGACATTCTGGAGGCATTTATGAGGCCCACAGTGTCGCGTAATGTCAACTTCTGACAGCAAGACCATGAAAGCATCATCTTAATTATTCTATATATTCCTGTGATTTATTGTTGGTGTCGGAAACAGGAGCTCAAAGCTTGGGATTGGAGAAGGCAAGAGAGAGGTGGATAGAGGAGGTGTGAAAGGGAAGTGTATCCCTGGCAGAAGGCAGGCCTCTGGTAAACAACAGTAGCAGCTGCTGCAGTACACAACATCGAAGGATCCCAACAAGTTAATGCTCTTCCAACTGTTGCACATAATTCATATCTTCAAGAGGTCTTGATCCCCTACATGTGTGTGTGCAGTGGAACTGTACTTGCAGTGTGACCTTGAGTTGCAGAGATGAGAGGAACAGATGGCTCTACAACCTGCTGTGGAGTTAAAGCTCACAAGGGCTATATTTCTCTGGAATCTATGCCGGATTCTGTGTTCTACTAGTGTTTCTTTAAGTTAGTAGGTCTTAGGTTTTGTTGCTGCATTTGCTACTGTTACATCTATCTCAGAAAATTACTTTCTAGTTCGTGGTCTTGATAGAAAACAAGTGTCTGCAAGAAACAGTGAACCCATTACTACTTGTGCATGCAAATAGTTGGATTCCTGCTCTTGGAAGGTTCAGCAGCGTCTCTTTCAGGTATTGGATGGTTGTGTATGCTTGATTGAAATTTTTGGTGGATTTGGCTACTCTTTTTATCTGGGTTTGGAATGGATATAACAATCTAGATAATCTAGTAAGTCACGAGGCACTCAAACAATACGAAAGAGTCAGTCAAGTTGCAACTTCACAATTCAAATAATTAGTCGAAGAGATGAGCAACGAGCAATCATATTTTGAAAGCATAAGATTTGCAACTCATAGTCTCACAATTTGTAACTTCAAAATAATATGATAAGTCATTTTTTATTGCACATAATTTATAAATTAACCATAAAGGAATTTATTTTTATTTTATTTTAATAGGTTTCCATAAAATCAATTAATATTGTGCAAAGATTTCATGTGTTACTTGGAGAATACACACACACACACACACATAAATGTATATTCTTCCATATCTTGGTTTATGTACACAAATCTAACCAGTCAACAAATCTTTGTTAAGCCATGAATAAAATATGGTCTGTCTAACTGAAGTCTAACCGAAGATGGAGGGCATAAAGAATTCCCCAGTTTATTTCCTCCCATTTATGGATCTTCTGTTCGGTCTAATATGCTCTCTTTCCAATCATATGATTTACAAAGGAGGACATTTTTTTTTATAAGACAAGCTGTATTTTTTGGAAGGATGAAGTCAAATTAACTTAGATCCACTTCGAACATATAAGTCATATATATTTGAAGATGACGATAGAGCCATCTTGAAGAATAATATCTGTTGATCTTAAGATATATTGGTTTTCGTTTGGAACAGAATCCTAATCAGATCCCTCGTAATCTTTGGAACAGACAATTTTGATCTTCCGAGATACCGACCCGTTTCTTTCTCCGTTCCCACCATCTTTTATCCCCCTACGTATCTCTCCTCCTATTGTCTGTCCCAACAATGTCGATCTCTCGTCCTCTTTGTCTGCTTCCTTCCTCATCCACCTCACTCCCCATGCCGACCTCTTGCGGATCTCTGCCATCCATGGAGGAAACGGGAGGAGATGGAAAGCTAAAGCTAAAGAGCCTCGATGGTGCATATGATCCCATCTGTGTGCTTACTGTTGCACCCGCCGAGTGTTCCTCCACCTGTCGCGGGCCAAGTTGGTCCTCTTGTCTTGCGCCTGCTCCGCAACATGAGCCGGATTTCATTCCTGCTTACTCTCCGGTGAAGCCCGCCCGGCGGAACCCTAGCCCGGGACCGAAGAGACCCGAGAAGGGCAACGTCATAAACCCTCCCTTCGCCTGGGCCACCGACCGCCGCGCCACCATCCACACCCTCCGCCACTTGGTCTCCCGTGGCATCACGGAGATCCACGGCGAGTCGCAGTGCAAGCGGTGCGAGGCGCGCCGGGTGATCAGGTACGATTTGGTGGACAAGTTCGCCGCAGTCGCGGGCTTCTTCGGCGCCAACCAGCACCACATGCACGACCGAGCGCCGTCCAAGTGGATGCGCCCGACGTTCCCGGACTGCGAGGCCTGCGGGCAGCGTAACTGCGTGCGGCCGATCTTGTCCGAGAAGAAGCGCGAGATCAACTGGTTGTTCATGCTGCTAGGGCAGACGCTGGGCTACTGCACGCACAAGCAACTCAAGTACTTCTGCAAGTACAGCGCGAACCATCGCACCGGCGCCAAGAACCGGCTCGTCTATCTCACCTATCGCAGTCTCTGCAAGCAGCTCGATCCTACCTTGCGCTTTTGATCTCTTGATCGTTGTTGTAAGCAAGCTGCATTTCCATAAAAAGTATTTCGATCCATAGTGTAGTATAGATAGACCAATCCTAGGTGCAGGTGATGCTCTGCATTGTCGGCATCCCGAATAACCTTATAGTCGATCTGCTCTCTAGCTAGTTGTTTCGATGTCTCGTCTTCTCACTACGAGACCCTCATATCTTGTATCTTCTTGTTTTGTTCTGTCGTTTGAAGTCTTATGTTTTACTAGTTAGGACAATGCTTGATGGTGCAAATTTGGAAGCCTACTGACATATGCTACTGCAACATTCTTTCGTTGAAAGCTCGTATACTTGCCCTAAATGAATCAAAGAACATAATTAGCAAAGAACATAATTCTCTATAGGTTATGGAGAGTAGGATGGACTTCGAGTAAGTAACTGCAGTAAAGTCATGAACTCACCCCCAGTTTGTAATGTCAACATTTGATGTCAGCCTCCGTTCCGAGCAGCAGATACTCAAACTACTAAGAAGCTTTAACGTTTTGACTTGAATCACCATTTATGCATGAAAATTTTCGATTAGATTTCGTTTTTTTTTGTGCGTGTGGATTACTTCGTATCTAAAGTCTCTAGTTAAATTATAGGAAAATATCTACTTTATCTATCATCTCTATCGATAAGGTTGTTGGATCACTGACCAATCCAAACGCTTCTCGATAAGATCTTGCTTGCATGTCACTTATCACAAAAGCTTACTATAATCCTTCCATTTGCTACTCTTCGGTCACCTGCGTTGCACGTGCATTTAAGAAATAACTTAAAAATAATAAAAATATGGATTTATCTCGTTCGGCCAACTGACTCGACCGTTCCGGCTTACTCGGACCGATCGGGTCCCGCGGGCGGCCCACAGATACGGCGAATACCACGTTATCCGTCACGGCGACCGCACGCACACGCGTCGCGCTTACCTTGCGCGGGGTGTCCACCAGCGCACTCGGTACGAGCCACGCGTACCGCCTTGCGGGCCCCACGAAAGCCATGAGAGTTATGGAAAGAGAAGTCCAAAAGGGTGGGTGACGGCCCCGACGTACCGAACCGCGGGTCCACGAGTCAATCGTCTGATGATCGCACCGTCTTTGGGTTGTCACTCACACGGCAGTGATACTTAATTGAGGAGGAAGTTCTTCTCGTTGTTGTCGTTCAATTCATTCGGATGATAAGGGAAGTTCTTCTCGTTGTTGTCGATCAATTCATTTGGATGATAAGGAAGACAAGAGCGAGGGAGGAAATTTAAGTAAAAAGAGCTTTATATTTAATTATTTCGATATAAAAATATAAAATTACGCCAATTATATTTCGTCATATTTGGACTCAACTTTATCTCGTTTTATAGCAAGCGGTGACCGTATCCAGGCGGGCCCCAAATTTAAGGCGAAGTTTTCGTGGTGTCGTCACCGGCAAAGACGGTGCCGACGGTGGGGCCCACGGCGTCGAGACACTTCCCCGACGTTCGCGCGGGCCCACGACCGGCTTTGATTTGTGTGATAAGACGGTTTTCGCCCGTCGCACCTCTCTCCGTTTTCTTCCTCGCGCTCGAGTCTTCGACACTTGGTTTGCTGCGCTCGGTTCCCTTCTCCTCTTACATTTTGGAAGATTCGTGGTGCAAGAATCCGCGCAACTCCGCTTTTCTACTTCGAAGGTTCGATTTCGCTTCTTTCCGCCACGCCAAGTTCGATTCTTGTCGTCCTGGGAGGTATTTTCACTGTTGTTGATTCGATCTTTCCTTTTTCTTGCCATGGTACGGATGGATTCCGAGCATTTCTTATTTTTTAGGCTTGTTCTTAGAGGATTGAAATCGTTTTATGCGCGCAAAATCGCTGTCCACACAACGTTCGACTCGATACTTCCGCTGGGTTTTCGTGGTCTTCGTTCATCGAATGGGTTAGCGTTTATATGATCGCTGGGTTTTATTATAGTTCTTATGAAGAAATATTCTGTTTGTTGTGTTCTTTTTGCCCGTCGTTTTTTATTAGTATCTCCATGCGATCGGTAAGCATTTTTTTCGTTCTTGTAGGGTTTTTTTTTTAAACCTAAATAAGATTTACATGCTCTTTAATTGCTTATAGTTAAAGTTGATTGTGTTTCTCTGAGAAATTTCCTAAAGAATTTTGATGTTCTAAAGCTTCGTTTTTTCTTTTGTTGACAAGATGCCGATGACGTACACTTTTATTTTTCTACTCGTTTATTGGAAATTTTATTAATTGATTTTAAAATCTGTGTTAACTTCCTTAGTTTGTTTGGTCAGTTAGTTGATTTTTATATAAATCTATTTTTAGCAATGATTTCAACAATAGCGGTTTAGGGTTTACATTCTCCGTTAATTTGTGTGGTAATTATTTTATTTTTGATTCGGTAGCGTCATGGCCGAGTACTTCAACAACGATCTGGACGACATTGTTGAGGATTACTTTGAAACGGGTGATTTCGATTACTTCGACGATGAATTCGAGTTGGATGACCAACAAGCACACGGCAATGACTCCGAGCTCGAGAATGTCGACGATCTGGTATGACAATCTCAGGTCTCTGTTGTCAGAGAGGGACGTATAACTTTTTCTTCTTTGTTGTTACCGCTTGATGCTGATCCTTCAGGCGACGCAAAAAAATGATACTTCAGCCTCGGAGTATAGAAATGGGAAAGATATGCAGGGAATTCCATGGGAAAGATTGATATTTTCAAGGGATGAGTACCGCGCAACGAGGCTGAAGATGTACACGAACTATGAAAACGTATCAAGACCACGTGATGGTTTAGGAAAGGTGAGCTTAAAAATTGAGATATATACTAGTATTTCATGAACTTGTATAGTGATTGTGCTTTTGGTGGAATTTCCCCTGTTTAATTGCTTGGTAGATGAAACATTCCTTTAGGCTGTCTTTTGGTTTCTGTCCCTGTGCGGCCTCCCCAAACCCCCCACCCCCGAGTCATGGGGTTGTTTGATTTGCAGTAACTTCTATGTGATTAATTTTATTATGTCTTGCACACTTGAGTGTAGCACTTTGTATGATTCATGTTTTTTTGTTTTTTCTTAATCAAAACATTTCAGTACCACTCTGTTGAAATATAGGTGTGAATATGTCACATTCGTGTGATTCGAATGATGAAATAGTTTGGGGTCCTCTAGCTTTTCCACTGTCACTGATTCTTAGGCATGTGACCACCTATTTTGCTGGAGAAAAAAGAGTGAGACTGTCTTTGTTGCACGTCTTTCATGTGGTTTGTTTAGGTGTTGTGATATTTTAATTGGACATTTAATTGGTATAACTTGGTTGCAGAACTATTGCTTGATTATCAACTTAATATCGAATATATTATATCGAATATATTAATTAGATAATGCAAGACTCTTATGTTGACTGTGCATGATTGAGCATGATTAGTTGGCTCAGCTTATCTGCATGTTGATGAATGCAGCATTTGTGACTAGTCTAGCAATCCTGGTTTCTTTATGATTTAGGTAAGTGTGGTGGTACTAGTAGCATCTCATTATATGAAAATAGAAGAAGTAATTTTGATGAGGGATGCTCCAACTTACCAAATTTGTATCCTCTCCAGGTCCCCCTTGCATTTTGGGGGTAATTGTGTTTGTTGAGGAGTGTTGGGTGCTGCTTTTGGTTAATCAATGTCTTGAAGTGGTCAATTGTAAAAACTCATGGCATACTACATAATGCTACCTAAAAATGTTATTCGTAACAATGTTGTTTTTTGGATGGAGCCTGTCATAGTCTCATGTAGTATTTATTTGATGATTTTTTTGCTAATAATTTTGGCTACATTCAGGAATGCAAGAACGTGGATCACGAAAACACTTTCTATGATTTTCACTATAATACAAGGCTTGTCAAGTCCACAATTGTGCATTTTCAGGTATTTTTTTTGAGGATTTTGTTATGTTTCTGTTTATTTGTTTGTAAAGTAACACATATTGCAAGCTTAAAGATTAAGAAGCATTGACAATTCACTTATCATCTCACTGAAATAACTGCAACACAAAGTTTCGCAAGTGTCCCGTTTTCTTCATTGTCCCATCATCCATTAGAAGCACAATTGAAGTGATTTATTTTGCTGATTATTTAGAATTAATTTTATGAAACTAACATTATAAATTACTGAAGAATTGATGATGTTCAGTCACAAGTATTCACGTCGATTGGTTTTAATGGTAGGCCAATGGAGGTATCATTATGACTTGATCATCATGAGGATGATGACTTCATTACGATTAGGATTTATGTTTATTAAGATTGGTACTTCTGGATCTGCAAAGTATTTTTTTTGCCAACCTTGCTTGGGGTGTTTATATATTATTGTTGAGCCTTATAGTTTTGCAGGTTTTCACTGCATAATTATTAATAGGTATATGGAAATTAGTTCGTCTAAATAGCTCTTTGACCTTAATGAAGCACCTCCATTGGAGCAGGCATCTTTATATATGTAGGAAAGGTAAGATATCTTTTTATTCTTCTGTTTGTCCAGGGACTTCTATATATGTTAGCTTTGTGAACCGTGAATTTCATAAGGCCTTTTTAACTTTTTGTATTTCTTGCTGTGCAAATACTAATCCTGGTTCACATTCTTTTAAGCTTATAATCTTGTGTATGAATGATGAATAACAAAAATCTTCCTAGCACTATTCATAGATTATGTTTCTTATCCATTACAGAGTCTGTTGGTATATTGTCAAGTGTCTAATTGTTTCGGACATATATTATGCTCTTTAGCAACTGTGAGAATCTGAAAATAGGATGTTATGATTTTGATGTCACTGCTTATAGAAATCTTTTGCAACCACTAGCTCTTTTACATTGCATTTTTTAAGTCAACCTTTCAGTTCGTTGATTCTTTTGTATTGATAAGTGTCAATACAACCTGGCTGGTTGCTTGCCCGTCAGACCCATCTCTACCGTTCCACTAGAATCCTTTGTTCTGCATAAGAAATCTTTTCAGCTTAATGTTATTATTTAAGTTTACTTCTCTTAAAAAAAAATTTCTTGACATATTTACTAGAGTGCCAAAGCTTATGGTGGATTATGTTCTTAGCTTAGGTGCTTATATACATGCAAAAAAAAGTGCTGGTCACTAGGTTTTCACATGGCAACTTTAGCTTTTATGTATTGCACTATTTGGAATGTTGGTAGTGTTATCATCTTAATGTTGGTTATATGTTGCAATTAACACTGTTACTTAGGAGTGGGCTGCCATATCACATGTTTTGTCAGGCTATAAAAAAGCAGGATGGATGTGATTTCTGAGCAGCTGTCGCTATAGGGGGGCATTTTTTCATATGGTATGATGGGACGTTCCGTGTTTGACAAATCATGCGCCCAGTGTTTGTTGGTGTGTATGGGAAATGGAGTCAAGCTAAAATATACCTGCAGCATTTTGCTAATCGTCATGAGATAGTTGATTTCCATACCTTATCTTCTCTTGCTATTTTGTTTGTAGATACTTTTAGATGTTTGTGTTGTCTGATATGTATTCAGTAACCATATCTTATCCTTTTTATATGTAGCATCATTAGCTGTCTGTTGATCAGTTGTCTTGTTTATGTTTTGATTGACTTCACAATTATGGTTATCTATTATATCTCATGGTGCTTTTGAAGAGTCATGTCGTAATCATTTGCTGAAGTTGGGAGTTTAACTTTTTCCTAGCATGCTCATGCTAGTAATTAACTTACTGATCATGGAGGCATAATGTGTCTTTTTATTGAAAGAAAGACTAGGTTTCATTTATTTAGATGACCGAGTGTGATCTTCTTGTGCATAATTACTTGAAGAAGAATTTTGTTGTGAAAAAAAAAAAAATCATATTTTAGTTGCTTCCACTTTTCATTATTTTTGAGACAGGATATAATGATGACCATACTTTTTTATTAGTTGAATGTGCCAGTCTGGCCTAGTAGTAGTGATACTCATTAGTGCAGTTATGATATTTCCTGTAT
Source organism: Musa acuminata AAA Group (assembly GCF_036884655.1). Lineage (NCBI taxonomy): Eukaryota > Viridiplantae > Streptophyta > Magnoliopsida > Zingiberales > Musaceae > Musa > Musa acuminata. The sequence continues at coordinate 27,694,136 of NC_088336.1, forward strand.
AGATTATCTGGGCTGCACAAAACTAGATAGTTGCCCATGTACTTAGTACTTGTCAAATGAATTTAATTATTTAAGATCTAATTAGTTATCAGATGTTAGGTATTATGTTTACTCTGTCATAGTTGCACTTAGCAAAAACAGCTTTTTTACTGACAGCCAAAGATCATTTGAAAAGGAAAATCCATCAGTATTTTGTCATGTTACTGTTAAACAATGAGCATCCGAGCTGTGCAGTCTGTTATCATTTCTTCGTCGTCACCTGTGCAGGTCTGAACTTTTTGGTAGCAAAGATGATGTTTATCACGTGAGATGCATGTTGACATTTCTGTCATTAATCTACACAAGAAACAAGTTTCATAGTTGTTGCCACAATACGTCTTGAGAGAATTGATGTGTACTTTCTTGGTGGATTGGGTTTCTAATACTCATCTTTTTTTTGGATATTGATAATCTGTAGCTGTCTCCTTTTACCTACTGAGGGAAAGCCTCTCCGTGGAAATGCTGACTTGAGTGCCTAGAACTACCAAGCCAGATAACCTTAGGGGTTTCCTTATTATCAAGTCATGACCTTTGATGTGTTGGTTTCCATGTGCTCCCTAAAGAGTTCCTGCACATCCTTTTCTTGGATTTCCTTGTGTCCACTTACTCTTTAGGTACTGTTGCGACAAAAAACAATTGTGCCACATCATATATGTAAAATAAGATAATTAGTCATTTTCTTATTGTGTTACAAAGCTTTGAAATGCTGTAAGATCTAAACACCACTAAAAATATTAAATACATGCTTTGTTTTAAATTGAATAATGTTACTGAACATTATGCAATTGTAGTTAATAGATGTTGGAAAAGAGTAGCAACCATAGGACTGCTTCTAGCATCAAATTTTTTGTTTCTTAGATTTGATGTTTATGATATTCTTTGGCAGAGGATGATCTGACAAATATGTTATCTTTTATGTTGACATGAATAATGTAACCTGAATAACATCAATAATAAATAAATGATGGAAAGTAAGCAACAATCATTAAAACTACTTCTGGAATCAAATTCTTTGTTTCTTACACTACTCTTTCGCTTATCATGTTGTTTAAATGGGCTTTTCTGACAAATTGGTGCTTTTGCAGCTGAGGAATTTAATATGGGCAACATCAAAGCACGATGTCTACATGGTGCAGAACTATTCTGTTATGCATTGGTCATCACTGCTAAGAAGAGGCAAAGAGGTGCTCAATGTTGCAGGGAAAGTTGTACCTACCCAGGTTAGTATTTCTTGCTAGTTACTACGATTTGCTGCTAGCTATGTGCTTTCTGATGGATTTTATTACTTGGCTATTCCACAGAAGCACTGTGGATCTTCTCCTCAGCAGCTATCGAGAGTACACATTAGTACAATGTCTGTAAAAGGCAATCTATTGGTTGCTGGTGGATTTCAAGGCGAGCTTATATGCAAGGTTTTTTCTTTATAGTAGACTAACATCTCCTAATGATATCTCCATGTTATGTTACCTTGGTTCTTAAGTTTCATGCTCTTGATTTGGCCAGTCCTTGGATCAACCTGGAGTGACTTTCTCTACTAAATTAAACGATGATGGTGACATCACCAATGCGGTTGGCATCTATCGGTCTTCAAGGTGAGATGGTAGTCCATTGCATTGAACACATGTTCACCTTTGCCATTTGACTTGAATCTCCACCGGCTGTTTTTTCTCCAGTGGGTCTATTCAAGTGGTGACTTGTGGCAATGATTGCTTTGTGAGGATGTTTGATGTCGAGACATTTGTCCAACTAAGTCGCCTATCTTTCTCCTGGTCCGTTAATGTGAGTATACAATCACATATCTCTTATTGTTATTCCTTTCTACTATGACACTGTGCACTCATTTGGCTTCTTATTTTCTTGATCCTTCTTATAGAACACGGGTATTAGTCCAGATGGAAAGCTTCTTGCTGTCCTCGGAGATGACATAGACTGTCTGATGGTCGATACTCAGTCTGGGAAAGTAAGCCTGGTGTCTTCTATCCACATCTTTGATAATTCTGTCATATGTCGCATGAAATCTCATTCATTCTATGTTTTGCTGGAATATGTTGCGGCAAATTAAAATTTTCAGGTGATAGAAAACCTCAAGGGACATCTCGACTATTCCTTTGCATCTGCTTGGCACCCAGACGGTCACATCCTGGCCACGGGGAGCCAAGACAAGACGTGTCGGCTGTGGGATGTGAGGAACACTTCAGAATCCCTGGCGGTGCTCAAAGGAAAAATAGGGGCGATACGGAGCATAACTTTCTCAACAGATGGAAGGTTCATGGCAATGGCTGAGCCAGCAGACTTCCTTCATGTGTATGATGCAAAGGCAGATTATTGGAGGGCCCAGGAGATCGATCTGTTTGGAGAGATTGCTGGGTTGTCGTTCAGCCCTGATGCTGATGCGCTCTTTGTTGGCGTAGCAGATCACACCTATGGGAGTCTGTTAGAGTTCAGCAGAAGGAAGCATGACCATTACCTCAATGCGTTTCTATGATCCGAGGGAACGGCTGGAAGTAACTTGTGCGTTGTATATAGATAGGGAGCAGATCAGATTTGTAAAGTTTTTCATGCAACACATATACTTCTCTGTACATACGTCGTTTCTGTTCATCTCTTAGTTTGTAGATTAGAATTTATGATGTTCGGTATTGGTAAATATTTTTTAAAATTTTAATTTAATTCAAATTAGTCGATAGAGTTTTAATTAAATTGAAGTTTCTTAATAAATTATGGTTTGTTTTTATAGGTATATTTTAAGCTTTAGGGTTTTGGTGGTGAGAGAGGAAGGTAAGATACTTTGGATGTTTAAGGGTGATCTCTAGGGCTTCTAAAGATAGTTGAGGGAGCTTTTTTCATGTTTAGGTGAGAGGTGGACAAGAGGAGTTAGTACTTGAGTGGAAATAATTTTAGGGTCTTATAATTGATAAATTTGATTTTTTTTTTTTCAATGGATGTATTTAGGGATTTATTGAATTCTGTTAATTTTGTATTAGTATTTCTTTTAATTTGTTGACGTTGATCTTTTGATGTTTTCATTTGGTTTTAGAATTCTCCTTATCCTTCTCAAAAAAGTGATATTAAAGTTCAAAAAATTTGATGATTAGAAATTTAAAAAAGGATATTATCGATTGTTTTTATTGGTTTTATTATGAAAAAAATTATGGGAAAAATAAATTCACTTTGTGACGGGGTGGAAGATATTTTTAAGCATACACATTATAAAAGATGAGCAAAAAAAAATTATGTGCTGAGTATTAGTCTTTCTAACATTGATAATATTAACAATAATATTATTAGTAATGAATTTATTATGATTATTTAGGATAAGATAAATTTGTTTATATAATTGGAGATTATATACGAAGATTAAAGTAATATGAATGGTAAGATATTAGTTGCTCAAATAAATGTTGATGAGAAGGATTTTTGACAAGGGTACATCTTTGCATGACAGGTTCAAGTTATAGATATAAAGAGTATCGAAATATAAGACAAAATTATATAGAGAAAAAAAAAAAAGTAGAAGTCTGAATGTTTTGTTATGATGGGTGGTAGTGAATGTTTTTTAGTTTTTAATTTATGTTACTAATGTTTACTCTCAAAATATATTATTCTCAAAAGGATTATTTTGATTCATTAAATAAAAAATAATTAATAAATTAAGTTTGGATGATAACTCTATTGTAGAGGGATAAAGTGAAAATTAGAATGGTTAATAAAATCAGGATATGTCTTATGCTCTAAGATATCCTTATATGCTCTGTAAAAGAATTTAATTTTGTTGAGTCTTTTAGATTTCCATAGTTATGATTAGAAAACTGAGGTAGAGTTGTAAAAGTTACTTATAATTGTATGATCCTAATAAAAGGAAGATTACATTACTATCTAGAAAAAAAGTAAAATAAAGATCTTAAAGCATGAAAAATAGGTTACATGTTCAAGGGATAGTAGGTAGGTAGGTAGGTATCTCCGATAGCAAACTTCATTCACCACCATACGAAAAACGAAGGATGATATTTATGCTTTCCAATATGCCAACGGTTATGAGAAAGAAAAAAAAATACTGACTGTAAGATGATGCAATGAAAGTCTAAATCTAACAAGCTAATTGGAATAAGATGATAGACTTTTTTGATTCAGTTTATATAATTAATACCAATGGTTCAATTTATGTATAAGGTATAAAGTGAAAAAATACTCACTAAGTTAAAGATTATTAAGATTGATAAGTATTTTTAAAGATTTTAATTATATTCAAATTAGTTGATAAAATCTTAATTAAATTAAAACTTATTTACCCTGGTCATGCTGAAACATTGCTTTTATAATAAGAATATATATATATATATACATATATATATATGTATATATATATATGTATATATATATATGTATATATATATATGTATATATATATATATGTATATATATATACATATATATATATATATATACATATATATATATATATACATATATATATATATATATATATCACCGCAACCCCATCGATGGTCCGACCACAGGAGAGCTAACCGGTGGCCTGTGGGGCGAGTAGGCCGGGGGCACGTGGCGTTCTGTGATTTGTGTGGAGGAGAGGAGAGCGGCTCATATAAGGCTTCCTACGGAACTCCGTTGTGCATCGTTGGTGTAGCCCGATCTCATCGAAAAGCCTCCGCACGCAATTGGGCGAGCCGAGCGATCCTTTCGGAGCGCGCAAAACGCAATCTTCGATTTCCTTCTTTCTTCAGCAAGCTTCAGACTGTACTCTCTCTCTCTCTCTCTCTCTCTCTCTCTCTCGGAGCGAGAAAGCAAAGTTCCAGTTCTTGCTCCCCGTTGCCCACGTTGCTTTCAGATATCCTCGTCTACACCCTTGGATCGATTCTGGTCCTCCTTTTCCTTTCCCGGTTTGATCAGGATGGGACACCTTTTTCGCTAGACCTCTTTTCTTGATCGCCTTTTCAGATATGGATGGCTACAGATATGGATGTGTACAGTAGCATGTCAGCTTTCTTGTCAACTGATCCTTTGAGGGAAGCACTGGAACCTTGTATTCATGGTGCTCCCACCTCCTCTTTCTCCTCCACTTCAAGCTCGACCTTCCCCGAGCCTCTCTCCTTTCTCCTCTCTGTTTCACCAAAATCCTATCTCTTTTCTCTCCTCGCCTTTATCATCGAGCGGCGCCCAAATGGTTCCGCAGCACGTCCAAGCTCAGTTCCAGTACCAGCAGCAGCTCATGGCCGCTTCCTCCGAGCGCCGGAGCCTCAGGAGTGGGAACCTCCTCGCTCCGCACTCTCGGTCGATGAAGCGTGCTGGGGCGCTGCCGTCGCTTCCGAAGCCTACGAAGCTCTTCCGCGGTGTCCGGCAGCGCCACTGGGGCAAATGGGTCGCGGAAATCCGCCTCCCCCGCAACCGCACCCGCCTCTGGCTCGGGACCTTCGACACCGCCGAAGAGGCCGCCTTGGCCTACGACAGGGCCGCGTTCAAGCTCCGTGGCGATGCCGCGAGGCTCAACTTCCCGGAGCTGCGGCGCGATGGGGCTCACGTGGGACTGCCCCTGCATTCCTCCGTGGACGCCAAGCTCCAGGCCATCTGTGAAACCCTGAAGATTTCGCGGAAACAGGGGAGTACTTCACCCAGCTCAGTGATCAGGTACCAAGCCGGCACGAACGATGAACTCGGTGACTCGGGGTTGGAGGATATAAAGTCCGAGAGCTCACTGTCGTTGGAGGAGGATGAGTCGTCCTCAGGGTCATCGGCTGCATCCGCGATCCAGTACTTGGACTTCTCTGAGGCACCATGGGATGAATCAGAGAGCTTCGTGCTGCACAAGTATCCATCATGGGAGATCAATTGGGATTCCATTCTCTCCTCATATTAGTAGTCTAACAGTATGCAATCTTATGATAGATTTGGTGTAGTTTCTGGTTTGGGGGGTTGGCTTGGTTGCTGCAAATGGCGTATTGGACATTTGCTGGCAATTGCTGTATCATTTGGGTCCTTCCAGCACTAGCAATTGAATCTTTGTATGTAGTTCAATCTCCTAGTTTTGCTGATTTTTTTTTCTATGCTCTACCAGGTTGTAGGTTGGGTTCTTCCCAAATCTCATGTGTAGCTTTCTAATTACTAATTTTGTGTGTATGGATGTGCATTTTGTGAGTTATCAGATCCAAATATTTGCAAATTATTGGGAGATTTAATGCAAAAAAGAAACAAATCTGTATCCTATCTTGCAATATTGCTGCTGCTAAAATGATATGCATATAGCATTAGCTTCACGCAACATTATGACTGACTTATTATTGTTGTATTGTATCCTCTAGATTCACAGAAGGAAAAGCCATCATTATGACACACAACTGTCTCGAGACCTGATCCATCCACTGCTGCTTGTGCCAGTATGCCACTCATCTTCTGTATGTTTGCAGGCCATGCTCTATCTGAACTGTAATCTGAATGAAGCTAAATAGATCCCTTTGGCCAGGGTAATACTGAACAGATTGTTTTAATGTTTCTTGTGAAGAGTTAGAGAAGAATTGAATGATTGTTTTCATGAATGAGATCATGTTCACTCAATCTTTCATCGATGCAGGTGGAAGGTTTTGATCAAATAGACTCCATGGCAGGAGTTTGGTTCCTTCCTCCACTAACTTCATCAACAAATGGAGGTTTCAACTCTCAACTACTCTTCTCATTTTCCTACTATATCAGTTCCTTCGACCAGAAGTCTCTGAGGTTTACTTTCATGTTCAATCCTTATCTGTATCTCTTTTGCTAGTTGATAGGAAGTGGACTGTGTGTCAACAGAGAATGAAGAATCTGGATATATACATCTGCTTGAACTGTGATAAGGACACCATTGTTATCTGAAACAAGTCTGAACCCATGACACCCCCATACTGCATTCATGATTGCATGGGAGTTATGACTAGGTTCCCATTCCAAGCCACACATACCAAAAACATTCCATCTGTCTTTGTTTTATCTTTCTCCCTCAAGCATTTGGATGTTCATGGCTTCAGAGACAATCTTTTCTGGCTCACACTTCTTAGCCTCCTTTTTTTTTTTAAAGGATAATTGAGGGGGTAGTCCCCCACCTAGATCATAATCTAAAAATCCAATTATGATCTCACATCAACATACCTGAATTCCTCTGGAAGCTTATGGAAGGAAGTCACTTGATAAAGTTGGCTCATGTAGTCTTACAGGTTAGCAGAATATAACCAAGAATCATTTCTTACAGTAAGTGGGTGGAAGACCTGAGCCTCCCTTATGCTCTGCCACTTGATTGCAAGTTCTTTCACAATAATCTTTTACAGTCCAGCCTATGTGGGAATGATTGATGATGCAACTACTTTCTAGTATCAAACATCCAATCCATGCAAAGTCAACCAACCCAAGGCAATTATCCCCATTGAAGTAGTGACACATGGATCCATGATAAGAGGCAATGTGTTGTTCATTAGTTGACTTTGACTTGGAATGTTGGTGCTTGGATAAAAAAGAGCATTAGCCTTTGCAGAAGCATTTTTTTTGTTATGTAAGACCTCATAAAAGATCCAACAGAAAAGCAAGACCAAAGCAGCTGTTTATGACAAGAAGCACTTGAGAATGCTGGTGAGTTTCTTTGTGGATGGATACAGAAGATAAAGTATCTAAATGTAAAAGCAATCGAGAAGCTACTACCTATTGGCTTGGTCCTGTGGATGGCACTTAACATCATGTAGGTGGCACAAAATTTAGTGGAAGCAACTCATAAACATCCTGAAAGATAAGATGGTTGACCTCTATCACTTGTTTGCTCTTCTTTCTATGGTAGGTGGTCTTTAGTCAACATACAAGTATATTCCTATCTAAAGTTACATGCTCCATTTTGATGTTGGATACTCTGCTGCTATGAATCATTATTCTTTCTAATAAATCATGTGGAGAACACTTTTGTGGTTTTAGTTAAACTACAAATTATGGCCAAAATGGACATGGACATTTCATAATATGAGAATTGTTGCCATCATCATATTGTGAGAGATTAGTAAAGATGAGGGAAATACTAATACAAGTTGAATGTTTCTCAATGCCATGATAACCATCCTAAGATTTTTCTGAAATTTAATTAGGAAGGAACCACAACATAGATTCTTTGGACTTCTGAAATATAATTTTGATGGTCAGAATGATGGTTCAAGTGATGCAACTGATTTAACATTCAAGCAGATATATCAGCTGCCTAAGCTATGTTAGTATGGTACTGCATGTCACAATATGAACAATTTCTTGAGGTCCAATAATGCAAAGAACATAAGAACAGCAGTGGTTAAGAGGCAATAAAATTTACAGGTCTTCCATAATTTACAAGTATTGGGCTTGGGATTTCAGGGCTGAAATTTGACCCACCTCAATGGGCCTCCACGATACAATTCGTGGAATGGCCCTGTTCTACCCCCGTGTCTTGTTTGCAATGGCTTCTCTTTTTCTTCTTTCTTTCTTTCTTTCTTTTAAGAATCATTATGAAATATGGATGAAACTTCTTTCATTACTCTAGTCAGGACTCAGCGGATCCAGATATAGTTGATGAGATAAAAAAACAGGGGCAAATAGTCTTCAAATTCTCATAAGACTAACCTAATTACAATTATTCTTATACAGTAAATTCATTTAGTCCATGGACATTTACATTTTTTAATGATCTTCTATTCCATGATTTAATCTCTTGATGCTCTTCTACTTTACAATTATATCAGCAATAGAAGCCTCTTCCATGCACCTGCTAATGGCACAGCTTCTCCCTGCAAGCTTCTGGCACAAGCAATGAGACCCAACTTAAGGTCATCTGCTCCCCAGGACGGGGATTGCATCTAAATCAAGGTAATGTTCATGTCATCAGAATCCTTCACTGATGCTGCAACTAGCTCGCAATCGATTGGAATAGTTAGAAAAGAAAATGAAAGCATAAAGAGGTTGAACACCCAAGTCTGGCAACAAGGAACCTGCACATATCTTGCTTGTGGGGTTCATGTTCCTAGTGGAAATACCATGGTTGTAGAAATAAGCATTTTGTAGGAAACTGCCATTCTTGTTCTCCAAAGTTTCTAGGTAGGTTTAAAGTGGAGAATTCTGCATTCACCAGTAGAAATCAGCAAGTAGGAAAGCTTGTGCTCTTCTCTGAAGAATCTAATGTCTCTTTTAGAAGCCAGCATGATCGAAAGCACTTTTATTTTGATTCCAAATTCCCTTTTTAAAGTTCTTGCTTTCGCGTTTATCACCGGTCTTAATATTCTTATTCATTCAACTGACAACGAGTGCTTTGATTTGTAGGAGCTGTCATCATCTTGCCATAGCCTAATATATATAGGGAGGTACTCTTCTGAGCCTTATTTCCATAGATCATTCAAATTTGGAACAAAAGTACATGTGGGGTCATCGATGACAGTAGGGAAGAGAGATCATGAAGATGATTTCAGTCATGTCACTGGATTCTATCTGATTAGGTTAATATGCAGCAAAAGTTCCTTGCTTCATTGCAGCAAGATGCTCTTATGATTAAGAGATACATGAAAGTAAAGTCAAAACTGAAGAATTTGATGCCATGACAAATTCTCATCCTGCTTTTGTTCTCTTTTCTTCCTGTCTTTTACGAAGACATGCATGGGATAAGCACTTCAATTTGTTTCTGGCCATTTGCTGATAGTTTTTGACCAGTTGCAAGCAGCCATCCTTCATGTCCTCCAATTTGTTTTCCCTTTGTCTTTCCTTCATCATTTTCATCCTCTTTACCAAATTCTGATGGTTCATCTTCCTTGGATTTGTCATCTCCAAAACTCGGAATAGCACAACATCTCAGAAGCCCTAGAAGCAGCATAAATGATAAATGCATATGGTTTGACTAATCCAAGTGATTTGATTTAGATTAGAATATTTAATTTAGATTAAGAGGATCGATGCACAAAAATCATAAGTTTGCATCTGCCGATTCTGCACTACAGCTTAGAGCAGTCAATCCATGTCTTCCACACAATGAGCTACCGCCACCTTGTTTCTGCAGAAATGTAGTTCGAGGGAATAAATGCCTGGTTTTGCTTTTCCCTTCATCCTAGCAATCAATAGAAGGTGTTCAGCTTCAGCAAGTTAAGTTTGGTGGCATCCAATTCAACACGAAGTTCTGAAACCTTTTCAGTGATTGTGAGGATCTATCCTCCCAGTTGAGAACTTTGCTTGGCTCTCTCACCCAACTCGGTGCAAAACTATTTTGATGCCCTAAACCCAAATCTATAATGAACGTTCTACATATCGCTCATCATATCTCCACTAGATACTGCAGATAAATGGAACGTTAGCTCTCTGTTTTCTGGCTGCTGATACCACCACCCATCAGAAGCGCTCACGAGGAATCAGTCCTTTTGCAGTTGCTGCTTCTACAATTGTTCGGCATCATCCAGGACTAGGAATCCAACTTGTCTCCAACACGGATGTAATTGGCAACCATCATGAATCCCAACTCGCACTGTCGATGATGTCCTTGGTGGTGGCATCGCATGTGGATGCCTTCCTTGAAGATCCAACCAAGCATCCCAAGGACAGTGACGGCGAGAAGGATCACAGTAGAGCCATGCACCGATTCGTGGCAGCAAATTGGCTTCACCGGGAAGGCGGATGGTATCAAAACTCGGGAGCTTTTTGTGTGTGCAGACTCTGATCTGATTCAGTGAGCAAATGATTGGATCAGCTGGAAAGAAAGATTTGTATGGCTGATGGAAACAGCGGCAGTAGCTTCGATTCTTGTAGCTAACTTTCCATCTTACCAAGAACATAATTATTTTGATATCATAATAAATATTATTTCTTTTCGATTTGGATTTGGATGATCAGGATTCGAATCACCAAAATGATGATTGCACTGTCTTTAACCCTTACCACAAGAGTAATTTGCTTGACATTTGTATGTCATTATTGGTTGCATCAATCATTAAATCCACATTAAACTGGGATTGTGGATGCACTAATTAATCTGTCATTATTGGTTGCAAGCACCTGTCAATTACTTGGAGGTGGAGATTGACCCCGGCCTAACCTCCTCCTCCTCCTCCTCCCCTTTTTTCGCCTTTTGTTCGTGACAGATCTTGGCCTTCTTTTCTAACGCACCTGTAACCACGAGGAACCTTCCATGATGCCCTCCCTCCTCCACCCAACCCTTCGCCTTCGCCTTCGCCTTCGCCTTCGTCGTCGTCTTCTGAGCCGATGATTTGAGTTGAAGCAAGAAGACTGACGCAGAGAACGCCGTCGTCGCTTCCGACGCTCGACACGTTTGCATGGCCATGACGTGGGCTCGCCGTGGCGCGTGCACGGAACATGACGTGGTGGGCCCACCACGGGCTCAAATCTGCGTGCGACTCCCCACGCACGCGACGAGTCGGTGGGCGGCAGGCCACGCTTTTGTTACCCCTTTCGCGTCCCACCCGGACGGGTCGTCTGCGTGTTTATAGGGAGGTCGTCCGAGCGGGACCCGCAGGTTGATCGTTGATCGCCCCCGAAAAACCGACGGGTGGACTAGCGGGTGACACGAGAGCGTGGGAATCCGGGATCGAGACGCTGGGGAGCGACACCACGCAAGGCGCACGACGTATTATACGTGACCGGTGGGGCCCGCGAGGAAGACACGGATCGACGGGATGCAATTTCCAGCGCGTTGTGCTGGTTTTTTTTAGAGTATCGGCTTGTTGAGGTTTATTTATTTATTTGATTTATCTCCTACTGTTGTTGATGCTCCGTCGGAACCACTTTAGATATATATATATATATATATATATATATATATATATATATATATATATATAGTGAAGCTAATGCGTGGATCGTAATAGAAAATCTAATTATAGATGAGCACCTAAGCTGATCCGCAAGGACATCAGAAAACTAACTGTATAAGATTAATTAGGATCTCTCATCTTCTCTTGTATTCTACCAATTCTACGAAGTCTCCATCACATCTCCTCGATTTAGTGGAGAAGCTAAATTAATTAGTGTGGATCGTTTTCAACTCGATTAGTGCTCGCATCGATCAACAAGCGATTAATTACTTAATGGGAGGGAAAAGTTGAGGTTTGAGGCATGCGACTGTGATCTTCTTGGTAGAGAATATGTGCTTTCAGTTCCCATTGCACTAATCTGTGGAGAGGAAGATCCAAATGGCTACTACACTTAAAACAAGATTAGATTAGATTAGATTAGAGGGTGCTAATGTTGTGATCATGGAAGGTTGCTCCACGTAAAACAAAATGACTACTTGTCTTCTCGAGGAACGTCTCTTAAGCGTGCATGTCTATTTCAAATATCTAACTTCGCAACATGTGTTTGTGATCGATCATATATGGCTTTCCTCGAGTGATAGCATACTTGGAAGCTTTGTAGGAAAGTTTTATATAGACATCAACCAACCTTCTATGTTGGAAATGTGTTATCGGGAGATGACAAAGGAAAAGATGTGAATGATAAGGCAGAAAAGTCGTCGGAAAATAATTGATGCCATGGCTCTCCTGAGACATGAAGACGTGTCCGGCTCCACATCACCTTTTCCTAGGGCATGTGGGTTTGGTCATGTGTCTCCGAGACATCTCCCTTTTAATGCAAAGATAGAGATGTAGAGAGAGAGAGAGAGAGAGTTCATTGCACCGGCCATAGAAACTTTTGATGTAGATAGATAGATAGAGAGAGAGAGAGAGAGAGAGAGAGAGAGAGAGAGAGAGAGAGAGAGAGATTGTGGTTGTGGTAGGAAAAGTACACGAGCTCATGGAAGAAAAGGTGATGAAGGAGGTAGCCAGTTTGCTTAGGCTGCTTCCAATTGGTGTTGTGTTGGTCATAGTATTATCATTATTAGAGCATGCATGCAAGAAGTCAAGCGAACGAGGATATAATATTGGAAGAATGAGGTATCATCATGTCGAGAGATCAATATATAAGGTTACATTGTATGGCCATGATTATATATAAATATTAATACATGAACAAGAAGAAGGATTGTCATCTAATAAACCTAATAAAAGGTCGGAACACTGCAGTGAAATGAAGGTTAGGTTGGAGTTGGTTGGCTTATGCTTTATATTATCTTTCCTTGCATTAGGTAAAGCAACTTCCTCCATGTTGATGATGATTCTTTTCTTGCTCAACATTGACATCTACAAACTTCTATGTGCTTTTCACTAAAGGTTAGGACTTGGCAAAACAACACATACATATATATATATATATAACTTATTTGTCAGGAAATGCTCATATAATGACATGGATGTGACTATCAAACATGGAAGGAATTTTTTTTTTAATTATTTATAGAATTGAAAGAGTATATCAGAGTCAATTATTCTATCAAATCATGTTCTAGTTACAAATAACATTTTAATTTTGTTGCTTTATATTTTACTCAGAGTCACCTTAAAGATTCTTTACATGAGAGCTGTATATCATCAACCTGTTTCCATCATCCTTACTAATCAATAAAATGATTCATGTATGTGCTTCTTCTTTTTCTAATTTTACAAGGATATATATATACATGATAAAATTACATTCCAAAAATAAAACTAAAAATAATTATACTAAATGTCAACCAGTAATACTTTATAGTGGCAAGCATCATTTTTTACTGCAGTTCTTGAGATACACACAACTTTAAAAAAGGTTTAAATAAGTAAATCACAAATGTTGCTAATTAGACAATTGATGTCATAAAATCATGCATTTTTCTCTCTTTTCAACCCCAGTGAATGGAGTGATAAATACAAAAAAATGCATTTTTGGTTATGAGAAGGCTGTTCATAAGTGTTACCCAGATGCAACTTGTGCACTCCAAACACCAACAATTCTTGGGGATTGATATTTTAGCCTCTTGGAATGCTACATCTTTGCCCAAATTGAAACCATATCATGAGATCCAAACTACATACAACCCAAGTGAATACCAGGGAAGAAAAAGTAACATGGTTTCTCCACACCATCCTCCTACAATTTATGGTATCCAAAAATTCTTTCAAGATTCTACAATAACTTGGTGTTTTAAGAGCTTTTCGAACCTCCTTCGAGATTCATATATATTTTAGAATCCGATCATAAAATTATAAATATATAAAAAAAAGAATCATTAAGGACTTTTTGAGTACATATTTTTGAACCCATCAAAAAATTATAAATATCTTAAAAACCATCATCAATCCATCTAGAAATGATTGATCGAATGCATCCCAAGATGCTTCAATTTTCAAAGGAAATCTATGGGCACATCTCATTTCATGTGCTTATATTCTCCTTTCCATTTCTCTCTCTGTCTCTCTCATGCTTGCAGCAGATGTACTACCTACCCAAGTAGAACATCCTGGTACTGCAACTTTGGACCTCACCAACATAAACATGCATAACTGGAGTTCAGAAATTCTTTTCCTAAAGTACATTCGAGTCTAAAAATAGTTTGTGCTGTATTTTTTAATACGTAAATTTCTTTGTTTCAATGGATCTAAATACTCATGAGTGCATACATTAAAGATAATGTGCACTAAGCACAACAGTAATGGAGTAGTACTACACAGTGGCACACTAACACAGGGATCGTGAGGACATGCCAAATCTGGTTTTATGTGCAGCCCACGGCTGCAAGATTAACCCATGGGCGGATAGTTCGGTTTGGGGCTCCCCAAACTACCTTCTTTTCGAACCCCCCCCAACCAAAACAAAAAAAAGGCAAGAAGAAAATAAGAAAAACATTAAAGAAAGGCAATAAAAATGAGCCAACAAAGAAATAAATGCAAGTTGGAGCGACACTCCGGATTCGCTGCCACGGTCATACAGGAACAGCACACGTCGTATGAAGCGGCGACATCTGATAGGTTTTGTAATGCGGGCCCAACCGAAAGCAATCGTACGTGGTCGTTGGCGCGGGGGTCCCGCGGTTCTCGTCCCCCCACCTCCCCGGGCCCCGCCTTGGGGTGCTGAGTCGAGTCCGTTTCACGCGTTTTTGTCCGCTTCGGTGCAACTCCCGGGCCAACGGCCTTATATAAATCTCTCCATTGGCAGCCACTCTTCCTTGCAGATCGCACTGGTCTTCCCTTCCTTCCATCCTCTGCAGGAGAAGCTACGCTGTCGTTTCCATTACCATTACTATTAACACCGCCTTTTCCTCCTCCCTCCTCTCTCTCGCTCTCTCTCTCTCTCTCTCTCTCTCTCTCTCTCTCACCGGGGAGAAGAAGGCCACGGAGACGTACAAAACAGAGGGCAAGCAGAGGACGGAAGCGGTCGCCAATGGTTTCGGTCGCGGAGATGAGGAAGCAGAATGTGATCGTGCCGGAGGAGTTCGCCATCACCAGGGTGATGGCAGCGCCGTCCCGCCCCGGACTCGCGGTCAGCTGCAAGAAG
Organism: Musa acuminata AAA Group; assembly: GCF_036884655.1. Classification (NCBI taxonomy): domain Eukaryota; kingdom Viridiplantae; phylum Streptophyta; class Magnoliopsida; order Zingiberales; family Musaceae; genus Musa; species Musa acuminata. Next base: position 27,709,562 of record NC_088336.1, read on the forward strand.
ATGTTCAGCCAACTCGACAGTGGGAGGATCGGTGCGTGGGTCGACTCCATGCGTGCCTCCTCTCCTACTCGCGTCAAGACGGCCCCCGCGCTCTCCCCTTCCATTACGGCCTCCAGTGACCAAGAGTATGACGGCTGGGTGGTAAGTTTGGTGGATTCTCTGGTTGGGATTGGTTGGTCTTTGCGTGGCAATGGCGGTGATCTCGGGGGGAATCGTGTGCAGGAACAACATCCTTCGGCGTTAAGCAACTTCGACGACGTGGTCGCAGCATCGAAGGGGAAGCGGGTCGTGCTCTTCCTCGACTACGACGGCACTCTGTCGCCTATCGTCGACGACCCTGATCGCGCCTTCATGTCTGACTCGGTACGTTCATTCTCGCGCTGCGATTCCTCTGCTCGCCGTGTTCTTCTGCTCTCTTTGACGCGCATCTTCTTGCTGTGTTCAGATGAGAGAGGCAGTGCGAGACGCAGCAAGGCATTTTCCGACAGCCATCGTGAGCGGCAGATGCAGGGACAAGGTGCGTCGCCATGCCTGCCTCTCCTGGCACCGGATGTGATCACTGTGCTGCCGTTTGTCTTTTAACTCGTGGGGTCTGCTTTGTCGATGATGTTTAGGTGTTTAGCTTTGTGCAACTGCGGGAGTTGTACTACGCTGGGAGCCACGGCATGGACATACGAGGCCCCGTTAAGGCAACAAAGCACACGAAAGCCAAGGTGGCTACCTCGGTCCTTCCTCTCATCATCACTGCCCAAACTTTGCTCTGTTAGTGCACACCATCCTTCCTTCTAACTCTATATGGATACATGGGTGCAGGCGAAAGCTGTTTCCTTTCAACCAGCCACTGAGTTCCTCCCCATGATAGATGAGGTGAGTTCTCATGCCTGTGACAGCGATTTCTTTCGGTCTCTTTGTTGTTTTCTCTTGCACCAGCAGCCATACTGATTCAGGGATTCTATTTCATCCAAGGTCTACAAAGCATTGGTGGAGAGAACAAAATCCATCCAAGGATCGAAGGTCGAGAACAACACATTCTCCTTATCGGTTCACTTCCGGTGCGTCGAAGAAAAGGTCAGAAATCTATGTATATTAACACTCTCACACCTTAATATCTGTTCTTGATTCATTGCCCTGAAGATAATTCTTGACTTCCGATCACTTGGTGCCAGAAATGGAGCTCATTAGCTGAGCAAGTGAGGTCCGTGCTCAAAGACTATCCCAAGCTCCGCCTCACCCTGGGAAGAAAGGCATGACTTCTCTCGGAATCCCTTCATCCGTAGTCTCATCTACGTGAACACGAACGCTAATTCCTTTGACTCTAAAACCTACAGGTACTGGAGATTCGGCCGAGTATTAAGTGGGACAAGGGGAAGGCCCTCGAGTTTTTACTGGAGTCTCTTGGTGAGCTCATCAAGCAGGAACTCCATCACATCTACCGCTCCATTAAATATGTTATAACCTGATTTGAATTGCTTATCTTTCTGTAGGATTCGCCCACTGCAGCAATGTGTTCCCAATATATATAGGAGATGATTGCACGGACGAAGATGCTTTCGAGGTACCGTATGATCTGTCATCATTTTATTAGGCGGAGTGGAAGTTCTGATCAGTAACGTAGCTCTCGTTTCAGGTCTTGCGTGATAGAGAACAGGGTTTGGGCATTCTCGTTTCCAGGTGCGCAAAGGAAACAAACGCATCCTACTCTCTCCGAGAACCTGCCGAGGTGAGGAGCGATTTTTGCATGCCAACATGACCTTCTCGTCATGAATGCTAAGGCGAATGCTATCTGCAGGTCAAGGAATTTTTGCGTCGGCTGGTGGGGTGGAAGAAGCAAACACCATGAGGAGCGGCTCGGATGAAGCAGTTCTGCCTGCTCCTTTGGCTGCGGATTTAGGCCTGAAAGCAGTTCATGCTGGCTTTCTTTGCCAAGGATTGTAACTATTTTTACTGTACAAGAAGAAAAATAAGCAGTCTTTTGTTTTGCCTACCAAGTGTTCTTCCTTTGGAGTGCATGATCTCCATCTTGTCCGGTCGATCCTATCTTACAGAAAAGAAATCTGAGCTATTTTATTGACAAGAAAGATTTGTTCTTCCGGTGATCTTGGACTGCGATAAATGCGCTGCCAGAGATGAAGCCTTTCAACGAAATCATTTTATATGACAGCATGCATGGCAATGGCAAGATAGAAGAACATAAGCACATGAAGTTTTCACTCTAGAGCACACGCTTCAATCAAACATATGGATGGAGTCCATGTTCTGACCAGCATAATTTATCCTCTTCATGAGGAGAGACTTTCCTTTGAAATCTAACAAATGAAGTCTCGGCATGAGATGGCAGCAGAAACATATTAGCATTGTTTTCTCTAAATATTTTCTGTGCATTTGTTTTCTTTTTTACTCTGTACAGAACGAATGGAGTATCTATCTATCTATCTATCCCAAATTCCAACAGCTAAAATAGAGCAGATGTTGCTGGTTCAACCACAACACCAGAAAAGATGATCTCACCTACAATCAGATGATGTTAATTACAGGAGATCCAAAATGTGACTGTTTCATTCATGATGCATTGGACTCTCTCTCGCTAGTAAGTTTAGGCATCTGCACCGTATAAGCCTTGTCCTTTTTGATTGGTTTGGGATTGGAGAGTAGACTCCATACTTTTCCAGTGACAGCAGTCGTGCAGCATTGGGTCAATGAGACAACCTAAGTTCCGTGTCACCTCACACACATGTAAGTACCATGGTTTGTGTATGCACAAAGCAAACAGCCTCCTCCTAGATTTAGCAGCAGCCTTGTGATCTACATTATCAATCAAGACCTAGAGATCCCCATCTCGAGGGTGTCAAATGCCCTCTCAAATAGTTTATGCCTTGCTGCCAAAATGGGGTGCAAGCGATTGCAGTAATCTGGAGCAACCACCGGCGTTTACTTGATACTTTACACCTAAAGTTGTGGAGAACCCATGCTTCCTAAAGACCATGGACTAACTCATTGGGCACTAACTCCGAAGGAGGATCTGCAACCACATCTAACTTTGTGAGGGAGGGAGGAGGAACAGCCATTATAATTGTTTGTACACTGCACAGAAACCACCCCCACCAGTGGCCACCTTTGAGGTCAATCAGCCTCCCAAGGGAAGTGGACTCTCGATACAGTTTGTAGCTATGCTAGCTTTTCAGGCATTGGGAACATTACATATTCTGTGAGTTAGGCCATGAAAGGGAAGGTGTGCACAACCACAACCACCACCGGCACCAACGTCAACACCACCATGGGTGTAAAGTACTACTCCTCGGTTGAGAGAGGAGTAGGAGTCCACTTAAAGCCTTCCCCTTGGGCAACATCTGCGGCTTGGGGTGGGGCTACTGACATGCCTACTAAGCCTCTTTTCCAGCCATTTCATGCGTGGAAAGGTGGTGTCCACTAAACTCCGGCCATTATTGGCGCCTAAGCTTGAATAAAGTAAGCCATGGCAGCTCAAATAATTGGAGGAGAAGATCTCCTCGATCAACCACTCACCTTCATTAATCCCCTGATCATCAATGCTCCAAAACAAATGCATTGAACAAGGGGAGTTTTATATCATCCTTATCAAATGGATGCTTGTCTTCGTACTCAAGACATGTCGCCCGTGGTGACTACACTCCCTCACCTTGCAGTGGTACTGCAAATGGATTTAAAAGGAAGAAGGGGGTGATGAAGCACAACGGCAGCCACATGCTTGCAGGAGACAGTCCACCGGAGGCACGTCAAACACACATGCAGGCGTAGCGTGGTCCCGAGCGACGTGTTGCTGCATGGCGGCCATCCACTGCATGCAGCAACGCAAAATACGACTGCTTAAAGCTACTACCCGTCTTGCGCTTTCTGTCTGTCTGCTTGTCGAAAGGAGAGTGCCTGCACATGTGACCTTGGATTGCAGCCTCTGCCATGAGAGACCAGGTAGAGCTAGCCAGCACTCGCTCACCATTATCGTCATCATCATCATCATCATCACCTTCATGCAAGGAAGAGGAAGGCTGGATTAATGCAGTGATCACATTTAGCTCATGGGATTTCTCGCTGCTACATATATAATCTATGCCTCGCCACAAAGAAAACAGTCCTGGTGAGTTGTTCTTGCAGAAGAGCGGCTGAGGTTGCAAGGAACTTGCTAATCTCACCTGTGGATTGGTTCCTTTCCTCCGTAGTTTTCCTGCAACAAATAAAAACAACAAGGTTTTGCTCTTTCGTGGACACATCCTTCAACCCAGAAAATCTAGCACAAAGGAGATCCAACATTGCTCAAAAACATATAACATCTTAACAATTACACAGATAATTCCTTTGTTCCTGTGATTTTTCCAAATCTGACCGTCTAAAGAAAAGTCAAGTGACTACTATACTGGATTGATGATGCACAGGAAACAAACAAGTGAAGGTCAATGGACTGGAGAAATGAGGCCCAAAGATTACCACTACTGAGCCCATTCGTACAGCCAGCCTCTCTTCTATTATACACACTCATCTTGTTTAGGTGTTCGAACAAACTCGTTTACAGAGTTGTGAACGACCATGAACTCATTAATATAGGCATAAATAAATGATAAAAGATGTGAAAATTATGTACTCGTGTATATTCTTCACGAAACGGTTTTGAAATTGATGCCTTCTGTATTATTTTACCCGATCCAATAATTTAAATCCAACCCGATATCACAGCGTCTGTTAGGCTGAAATTGGTGTCCATCGACGGCCCCCTATTAAAATCCGACCCGATAACCACATGACGCGACGCATCATTTTTGGAGTGTAAATTCGCGGTTCATATAGGACTTAGGATCCAATGACATATTCGGATTCGGGTTTAAATCCGACACCAATTATATTTTGAGAAGGCGGGTTTTGCCCACTGGCGCTTCTTTCCTCTCAGCGCCCGCCTGGCGGTTTATGCATGGCTCGAATTGGGAATCTTGAAGCCCTAATTTGAACCATCACCGCCTCCTGTTGATTTCAATCCTCGATCCAGCCACCATGCCGAAGGTCCTCGGCACCGGGCAACCTCTACTTCCGGCGGCACCAGGCGGCCGAGTACCCCGTCGAAGATCGCCGTTACCTATTGGCTGAAGACCGCCCGGGGCGCGGCCTCTTCACGATATCTGCACCTTGGGCTGGCGAAACAGGTTTACGAGACCGAGCTTCTGGTGTTGGGCCGCGGCCGAAAGACGGTTCCGTTACACAGGGTCATGATCCTGGAAGTGAGCCGGTACTCGGAGAACTATCTGTGTCTAAACTTTGATCCGACGACCGCGACATCTGAGCATGTCATGTCGATGTTCTTCATGGTCAACGAGAAAGTGAGTTGGTTGGTTGCCAATTTTGGATTTTTGACGGGGGAAACAGTAAAAGATATAAATGTTTTCCTATTACATTATTGATATATGTTCTGATTTCCTGAGTTCCGTGAGAACGTGGCTGCATGGATTTGTTTTCATGACCGGAAGGATTCATTCAGGGGGTTCTCCTGCTAATCGAACAGGTTTGATATGTTTCTCTATTGTTCTCGAGTTTATTGAGCTTCTGCCTTGTTTTCAGTATTGGTCTGTCCTTCCATATTGTTCTAATGTACATGGCGAGAGTCGAGATCTCTGTCTTGAAACAACCATGTCCTCATAATCTGACTTCGTGTTTGATTGTTAGTCAAGTTTCGGTTTTTTACTCTCTCTTGTCTTAATAATTCTGGAGCCTTTTCTATTTGCTAACTATTCATTTGATCTGCACACATGTTAGGGAAGAGCTTTACGTATCGCCGAGAAGACAAATTACTTGCTTTTCAGGTATGTTGTCACGATCTTTATAACTCAAATCCAATGAGAGGTAGTACGGCAAGTGAATTTTGTTCCTAAGCTAATCAAGTTTCCTTTCCTCTTTATGTGCAGTCTTCATGATGTATTTAATAGCTCTTTGGTTTTGCATCCTATCTTAATTTTGTGCTCAACAATTGTCTAATATTCGATGCGTGTATGAGTTTTGCTTGCCTAATTTTGATTAACAGTTTGGCCATCTCAGATCCTTGATTTTTTTTTATAATTAATTTTATAAAAGGTCAATGTTTTTTTCTTAATATCTATGTATAACCATTTGGTAGACTGGTAAGGCAAAAACAATAACCATGGAGACTTGATTTGAGACACAGATAAGCAAAAAATTTCAAAATTTCTATGCTTTTATGAAGTATAGAACATTAATCTTATGAAGTATCTGTGCTTCATAAAGCACCCTTAACTCTCATACATGAGGGTGGGACTCTTCCATCATTTGCTTGGTTTTTAGTTGAAATTAGATAAATGAGGCTATTACTATTAGGTGGGAAACTGCTACTTGACATGCCATTTTTATTTACCTTAATGAAAACATGGATTAAACTCCTGCAAGTTTATTTGTGTATGTGTTAGGCTTGTAAACTTGGATTCCAGTTTACCGTGTGCTTCTATTCCTAACGTGTGCCAACGTCAAGGCCTATCAAATGTAATGTTTGCCGGCGCTGTCATTTGCTTATATGTTATGGCATGGTATGCACTATTTACTGTGTCAGTATCTGATTGGCATGGTGCATGTTCTGATGCTTGATGTGTTCTGTAAGATCGTACAATTCTCAATTTCTAGTGTAACATATCGAAAGCTAACAGATTATGATCTGTTTTAAGCAGATGTCCATATCCTTGCTTTTATAACATACTCTTATGCTGAGTACCAATAGAAGTTGTTATCCTCAGGTTTGGTCGCTCATCGAAAGCACCGGGATGATCTAACCTGGTCCGAACCCAAGGTTGAAGCTAGAATCACCCTTGATATGGATCCTTAAGTCAATGAAGGGAGAAATGAATGGGAAGAAGATTCGAGAAGTCGAATCGAGTCTTCGCAAGCTTTCATTCCTGCGACAAATGATGGTCATCGACCTCGCCCCCAACTTGGCATTTTTTTGATAGATTTCATATTCAGAGAGTGAGAGAGAATCTATGTATAGTCGGGTCTTCAACAACTTACGATCAGGAAAATATTCTTCTTCTGATGGCTCTTGATCGGAAGAATATTTTTCATTAATGTGGTTATTGCTGAGATGGTGAATTCGATCCAATTGATTTTCTCCTAAGTGGATACTCTCATGTCAAGTTTTGAGGACGGATAATTTTGTGCTTCTCTATGTGTTTTTGTATTTTGATGCCCAAGTAATTAATAAATTTGGGTTTCAATTAGGGTGAAATTTATACATTATTTTATTGAATAAGAGGAGCAACGAATCAAGTAAACTACTTTAGCGACCCCTTTTTTTTCTAATCATAATATTAAATGGGCTCAGCATCTTAGTAATTTTAACACAACAATAACATCAAACAAATCAAGTTAATTAAAAAGTATAACAATAAAACCACAGCCTTTAGCTTAATCAAGATAATTAAAAGTATTAACAAATAAATTTTTAGCTTAACAACTTATCTATTGAATTCAGGCAATCTGGTCCGACATCGATCGTGTCGAGTCCCAAACTACTGAATCAGTGGATTAACTAATTTGATAATAGATTTTTTTTATTAAAAATAAAATATGTAATATATATATATATATATATAGCATTAAAAAAATTATAATATAATATAACTATCTTTAGAAAAATTTAGACATCTTAGCTAACGAGAAAAAGTCAGAGCATTTAAGTCTTGTTGAGTTTGAAGTCCAACTGACAAGGAGATATTGCAGTGTTAGCAGGCGAAGATATCATGCAGCACAAAATATCTCACAATTATCGGCCATGGTTTTCTGAGAGAACGAGTCTACATGTAACCTCCTCCCTTGTGTGTTGCTAACGAGTCGGTGGAGGTAACCTCACCTCATCCATAAACCCCAATCGCGTCCTTCCATCCGTGTACTGTTTCATCGTCTCCCCCTTCTTCTTCCTCTGTGCGCTCGAGCCACCAACTGCTGCGTATCCTAATGCAATCTCCTCTCCCGTCCCATTAATCGCTTGAATCCCCCTTCTGCAAAACCCTTCTCTTGAGGACATGGTGGTGGAGGAGGAGCGGAGAAGCGAGGCCGCCAAGATGGGAAGGCAAGAAGAGAGGGAGATGGAGCTGTTGTTGGATGAGATCCCCCACGCGACGTCCACCCATCGTCGCCTCTTCCATTGCGGCGACGACTGTTGCGTCGACGGCCTCGATGAGTTGCCGCCGCTCTGGGGGCCTGGGTGTCTCCATGGGTGTGGAGTTGGGCTTGACCTTGGCCCCTCCTCGGAAGGGTCCTACTCCTCCTCCTCCTCCTCCCCGTCTGGATCGGGCTTTCTCTCCGGCCGGCTGCCTGCGCCCTCTGCTGCGGAAGAATCCGCCTTGCTCGACAAGCTTCATGATCTCCATCTGGGAGTTGGTCCACGAGAACCAATTGGTCCACCAAATGATCGCTGTGGCTTAGTGATGGAAAGCTTGGTTCCGCGTGGCTATGGCGCTTTTTGGGACTCTGTTCTTCCCAATTCTCTGTCGTTTAATGTGGATAAGAACCCTTCTTTGGATCATTTGCTGCAGCATTACTCTGTAGATTCTTGTTCTGCAGATCCGTGGATCGAGAGTTGGCCATGTGGAGCAAAAGAATTGGGCACTAATGGAGTTCTGGGAAGAAGTTCTCACCACAGGGGGAATTATGGGGGGGCTTTTGCCTCCTGTATCGATCAATCTTATCCGATTCCTGATACGTTCTTGCCGTCAGAGAAGATTGGAGTAGATTCCACTTGGAATAGGAAGCCATCGGATGCCTCAAAGTCATATCACGACTCCCCATCGTTGAATGGACGATGTACTGATTCACCCTCTGTTAAACGACCTCAGCCAGTGAGAACTCAGAGAAACATCGAGGCCTTTGGATCCTTTGGATTTGGGGACAGTTCGATCGTACAGGGGAAGGGACTCTGCTACATGAGCAACCGCCGATGTGATGATCCCCGGACCGAAATTAGAACACCACAGTTTGATGAAGAGTTGCATGCGCAAGGAATCTCTGTGAAACTTCCAGCTTTTCCACTGAAGTATGATCATCTGATGGGTGTCAGAGGATGCATGTGCGACATTGCAAAGGACCAGCGTGGCTGTCGGTTCTTGCAGCGGAAGCTTGATGAAGGGAAGCATCAAGTGGATTTGATTTTTAATGGTGTCATTGATCATGCTGTGGAGCTCATGGTCGATCCATTTGGGAATTATCTCATGCAGAAGCTACTGGAAGTATGCAGTGAAGAACAACTGATGGAGATCCTTCTTGTGTTGAAGGAAGATCCAGCTGACTTTGTCAAAATCTCCCTAAACATTCATGGGTGAGTAGCGGCTTGCTTATTGCTTTTCAATAGTTACTTTGCTCATTTAGAGCTTTTGATAGCATTATGGTATAACCTTATTTGGGTATATATTTCAGGACAAGGGCGGTGCAGAAGTTGATAGATACCCTCAAAACTAGGCAGCAAATTGTATTGGTCATATCAGCCATACAACCTGGGTTTCTAGATCTCATCAAGGACTTAAATGGCAGCCATGTGCTACAACATTGCTTGGAATCTTTTGCAGCTGAAGACAACAAGGTAAATTTTCTAGCTGATGAAAAATATTTCATTGCTTGTGTGGTTTGAGATACACATCACCTTGCTTTTTGGTATCTGGTCTGTTTTTGCCTCTTGCACAAGGTAGTCAGTAACACTAGATACTGTCAATAAAAGATATGAATTTGACCTGCTTGTTGCAGGATTGTTGAGGTTCGTACTGCATTTTGGTAAATCATGCCTTTTCCTTTTTTAAAGTTGCCTCCTATAGGTTTGCTTATAGTTTACTTAGGATTTGGCCATCCTCGGTCTAGAAAGTCTCTAAATAAAGCACTATATAAGCAATTGATGACTCGTCTTATTTGGTGAAATTTTTATTTAACTGGTTCTTTTGGTATATCTTCTTTTTTATGTCTCTTTCTATCCTCTTCAGATTCTCTGCTTGTCATTCCCATTATCATTAACCTGTTTGTACTTCTTACAATTCGCAGAAGTAACAATGTTGTAATTTCTTATTTATTTTCTGCTCTTAAATTTTCTACTTTCTTTTACCGAGCTTACATGAGTTAATTTGTACCTTTTGTGATCCACTAATTTTACATGGCATACGCTGTGACAGTTCATCTTTGATGCTGCTACGGAGCATTGTGTTGGAATCGCAACACATCGACATGGATGTTGTGTGTTGCAAAAATATATAGCACATTCTACTGGCGATCATCTGGCAAAGTTGGTTGCAGAAATTTCTGCTAATGGCTATGAGCTTGCTAGGGATCCTTTTGGGTATATACTTCATTCTTAAATCATAGTTTCCATTTTCTGTTGACACATGCAAACCCTCCTGAAACTAAAATAAAATCATTCTAGTTTTTCGGGTCCATAGCTTACATCTTCTACGCTTTTTATTTGATTTTATCTTCTTTGCTTTTTTGGTTTTTCCGAAACCGATTGGTTGCACTAAGTTTTGTCATTGATATTGAACTATCAAATTTATTAGGTCTTTATTCTGTTTCAGAAACTATGTCATCCAATATGTTCTCGATATGAAAAACCCTTTAGCAGTTGCAAACTTGGTCGCTCAATTTGAAGGGAAGTATGTACAGCTTTCCACACAAAAATTTAGCAGTAATGTGGTGGAAAAATGCCTGAAGACTTTTGGCGAAGATGATCAAGCTACTATAATAGTTGAATTGCTTTCGGTCTCTCACTTTGAGCAACTACTGCAAGATCCTTATGCAAACTATGTCATCCAATCTGCTCTCGAAAATTCCAAGGTTTCTACGTCTAACCAATTTAGCTATTATATGAGTCCTTCCTATCCTCATGGACTCTTACCAATGCAGGGTCATCTCCGTGCTGCACTAGAAGAAGCCATATGCCCTCATGCAGGGGCCCTGAGAACCAGTCCTTTCTGCAAGCGAATCTTTTCACGGGCTTTACTGAAGAAGTGTTGTAGAATTGGAAGTTGAGATATCGTTGTCGATAGAATCCACCTGCCATCGAACTCTGGTTGTAAGTTTATAGTTTCTCATTTGTAAAATTGCAAGAGTTGTGATAATAAGCAATTTTGCTCCAAAGACTGTCTTTCTGCTGTAATATTCTGCTGTTATGACTGTCCAGTCTATATCGCCCCTTACAGCTGGTGATTGTACAATGTAAAAACCGTACCCTTTTGCCCTTTTGTCATTGAAATTAATGAAAGATGTGCAGTGCTTTGAATAGTCATTACGAAAATTGTGATCCTTATCCATTTATATATCTTACTCTTTACCAGTGTATTATGCTTCACAGAATAATATGCGTTTTCTGCTAATTGGTAACAAGTTTGTTGTATATGTGAATTGCGGGTTGTAATGTAATTCTTAGAAACTAATTTGAAATTGTGGCTGACGGAACTCTCGTCGTATGTTCACTCTGTAACGATGTCTGAAATCATTACCAGTTATGGAAGCTATAAAATCATTGTGTGAAATTTGTTCTGTTGGATTGTGCATGCTCATTCCATTTTTTCCTTGAGCTATCACCAGGATAAATAATGTTTGCCTCTAAATTTATGTAATTAGCAGATGCTCTCATGCACAGAGCTTTCCAAGAGTCCTAATTTCTAAAACAATTTCTGAAATTAGGACTCATCAGCCGATGTACTCATCAGGTGCAGTTCTATTACCAACCAACAATAATGAGCGACGGCAAGTTAGAATAATTATATCAACATTGTCATCAGTTTCTCATGTCAACATTGAGGTAAATTACCTGTTGTTAAGAATCTACCACTGATATTAGTTCAGTCCTCTAATATTGCCTCTTGTTAACACAAATTTAGAGTTTTTTTATTGACCAAATAACTCAGAACCTATATCAGCACAAATGCATCTTATAATTCTGGCTTTGAGTGCCTAAATCACATGAAGTACATCACATGATTTCACAGGTTGAGGTTCCCCTGTGTTCTGGTGATCTCTGGCCTTCATGAAATAGTATCCCCATAAAAGAAAAAGAAGCAAAAACTAAACGTGTGCATGTAACATTTAAAGAACAGAATCTACAAGTTTGCAAATCGAGACATGGAACAGACACCACAGTGGAGAAATTAATACAAGAACTTGGAAGATAATGATGCATAGTTCAGGGTCAACTCTGTAGGTCTACGAGTATTTGTACTGAGCATCTCATAGAACCACAAACATTTTATTCATCACAAAAAAAGATATGAAGTGAGTTGGTAACCAAAACCCAAAAGCATATCTTGATCTCGGAACTCAGGCCCCTTCATGTCCAATCAGTGCAAGAAGGAAGTCCTCAAAATCTCCACTAGTGTCCTTCTTTACAGCACTATCAAGGGCCACACTGTTCCTCTTGTAGTACAGATCCTTGATCTGTTTCATATCCACCTCTGCACGAGTGGTAATGATTCGAGAGAGAGCCCCTTCATCTGTTCCCGTTTTGCTAATGGCAAGCCGTATGACCTTCTCAAGATATCTCTCAGGGCATATAATGCAGCGAATGATGGCCCTCAGTGCTGAAAGGAACTCGTTCTTGGGATCAGCCTTCAAATCCTGTGAATAGCCAATGCCAACAGTAAGCCGTCAGCAATCTTTCAATTAAGACGCACATCCAGCATTTGATGAGTGGTAAACGCCTACCTTATTGATCGGATTGCCAAACTCATTGTGGTAGTCATTGAATGTTGCAAGCAGTTGTGCTTTGCTCCTCGTCGTGAGAATCCTAATCACGTCTTCATGGCTGTAGTCATTATCCTTAATCTTCTGATGCAGTATTTTAGCCTCTGATTTCGACAGGGACTTGTCCACCTCAGCTCCCTCGTAGCGGTATGTGCTTACAAGTGGTACGAGAAGCTACAGAACAAGTGAAGCAATTGAAGTACTTCGTATTCTGAAGGTAAAGCGATTGCTTACAAGAAACATATTGAATTCTATTTAGTTGTTAGCCCCCTGTAAGATCATACCTAGGCACACCAGGCATTAGATCGAGCAAGATGAGAACCAGCAATCACACGAGGAATTCACCTTTCTGTATTCATCGCGAGTATGAGCCGCGACGTCCTCCTCGAGGCACCGCTTGAACCGAACCTGGTAAGCCCTCTTGGCCGCGAGCAGCTCTTCCGTCTTCCTCACCACCGCGATCTCGATCAACACCCGGTTGCCAGGGCTCCATTTCCTCACGACCTCATTCGCCAGCACGGCGTCCCTCTCCGCCGCGTCCAGCACCCACAGCAGCACCGCTCTCTGCCATCCCAACCCAACGACCGATCAGAAACAAGCGAAAACGAGAGGTTTTTTGGCACAAGTAAAAAGAAGCAGACAGGGTGCAGACCTCGAAGTCTCGGGTGAGCTCCTTGTCGAGGGGCTTGAGGAGGTCCTCGCCGTAGATCTCGGCGTAGGCGCGGCGGATCTCGCGGCGGTGGGCGGCGGGCCGGTGGGCGAGGACGGAGATGATCAAGCCCTCGTTGGTGCCCCATCCTGGTGGAGGAGAACGAATCGGATCGGTGAGACATCGGGCTCGTGCGAAGGGATCGGAGACCCCGACTCTTTTGGATCAGAGGAGGAGGACAAACCTTCGAAGGCCTTGTGGAGCTGCTCGCAATCCTCCGGTGGGGACGGCAGGGGAGAGGGAAACGTCAGCGTCGACATCTTCTTGGGGAAACCGATCGAAGAAGACGATGTGAGTCTGGCGAGGAAGCAACAAGAGCGGTTTATAACGGCCGGAACGGTCAGCTTGGTGAATCGGTGCGCATATAATATAATATGCGAGAGCAATCTCTGCCGTAAATCATTCGACACCGGTCGATAACGATAACCGCCTGATGACATGGACGGTGGAGAATTTACCCACGGTTATACTTGGGTGGGTACGAGTGGCGGCACGAACCCAATTCTCTCTCTCTCTCTCTCTCTCTCTCTCTCTCTCTCTCTATATATATATATATATATATATATTGTGTTTGACTGAGTAAAGGAGTGCCATGTCATATTTCAATCGATGCTCTTCCCACGTTGTATCTCGTACACAGCTATCACAGACGTGGCGCATCACTGTTCGTTCACCCTCACGACGTCCTGGCCTAGTGTGTGAGTCACACGCGTGGACGTATGCGTCATCCGTCAGCCAATGAGGAGCACGTAACCGATCTGATCCCCTCGCCTCCTCTCCTCATCCACCAGTTTCCCGGGTGTTGGGCCCCACCGGGATCGTACCATCTCGACTACCAGCCACGAAAAATAAGTAAAAGAAGTAAATAAATAGGTCTGCAAAACCAGAAGTGAAACCAAACGCAAAGAACCCGATCGGGAGCTCTGCAAGAAGAAGCGTCCGACGACGACTTCGATTAGGGTAAGCTTTTAGGGTTCCTCGATCACTTCCTTTCTTTTTCTTTTATGTTGATCCTTTTTCTTATTCTGTACTTTTTTGGGATTCTTGTCATCATGTATAGCGATCTTGAGCCTCGATTGTGATTCTTGATCTCGGGCTGCGAGTAGATCTTGCTTGTCGATTAGGGTTTGTGTTGGTCAGTCGTGTGGTGAATGAATCTTGATGTGGATCTACTACTTCCGGAATCTTTCCTTCCTTTTGACGTCGGTTTGTCGTCGTGGTTTCTGGCAGGAACGAATCGAGGAGGTTCATTTGCCCGGTCCGGAAACTTTGGGATCGGATCCAACGAACTCGTACAGTTTTTTTCGGGCACAGAGTCATGAAGCGACGTTTGGACTGGAGCATCTATGAGGTATTTAGTCTTGCTAAATCCGCACCATCATTTTATTACTGTCTCCTTGTTTTCTTGATGATGATTGATGAGATTGGTAGTTTGGGCATCGCTTTTGGTGATGATTCATGAAGGGGATGGATGAAAAATCAACCGCTATTGCTTTATGTCCACAGATGGTTATCCGTTATTGATTGCAGAAATGGTTGTGACAAGCACTGAAAGAATTTTGTGAAAAATCATTATGAATATATGTATTTATAATCATGACATTCAGAAGTTTGGTAGAGTTTTATATTAACAAGCTATTGTAGACTGAAGCAACAGTTTGTTTCGAGATCGATTAAGAACAGTAGAAGGGAAGAGTCTCTAACTGCAGTAACTCCAACTTCTTGCAATCAACTCCAGATACAATATTTTAATATTTAAATACACGTCTCTTGTCCTCTTATGATATTAAAATCTTGTGAAGATACGGATATATATTACACATATGTGTGTGTATTTATGATATTCACAGGTTAGGCATTGGGCTAGATGCACAAGTTATCATAGACTGAAATGCTACAATGTTGTTGCAAGGTCGATCAAGAACACTTGAAGAAACAATTTCTAACTGCAGTCACTCAAATTCTTCACAATCACCTCCAGGGACAATACTTTGAAGTTAGAACCTCACAAACACCGCTCCCTTTCTGACATGCTATTTGTGTTATGTCTGGATCTAGGACTGGCTCTTGTTTATGGGTCAGGGTAATAGGTTTTTTAACCCATCAGCAATTCCTGTTTATCCCCGGTACAGATAAGTACTGGATCCATACTGATAGCATGCTCTGACCTCTGACTCATAATCCCTTGTCACCCTGACTAAAGAAAAATTAAACAGTTGGAACCAAACAACCAATGGATTAAATCATATTCATTTGTACCGGCTAAGAAGATGTGAGCATATTCTTTATTGGTATAGCTGATCAGTTTCATTGTTTAATCTCACCAATCCATCTGATTTGTGCTGCAGAGCACCATTCCAAAATGAGGACATTTTGAAAATATTTGATCAAGTTTCTCTAACTCAATTGTTGTCCAGTTGGATCTTGTGAGTGATTAACCCTGAAAGATTTGGATGCTTTCTCACATAAAGTGCCAAAATTAGATTAATGGTTTTCTGCAAGTTAATAAAACACATGTTCTTTGAATATATAACATAATGTGGATTCATGAAAGTTCCCTCTCCTCGCTCATTTTGCTTCTGCTATAAGAGATTCCCACTCTATTTTCATCCGATAATCCATTACGGAAGATCAACCAAAACTACAAAACACGCTGCTATAGTTTTGATTGTTTCAGAGTGTGTAGGATACCTAACAACTAAATAATTGAGGAAAAATTAAGAATAAATTCCAAAATTTTGTTGACACATGTTATGATCGTAACAAAGTTTCTAGTGGCACCAAACAATGCTTTGTTCAGATAAGATTTCTTCTACACTTTCTAGTGTGGGAACTTGTTGTGCCTTCTAATGCTATTGCAAATTGCAGCAGGAGAGCCTTTTGCTCATTATAAAACTATTCTGCTTCTCTAACTCATGTAAATGGGCAATAATTCTGATATGGGCTTTCTTAGTTTATCCACAACTTCATAAACATTCATGATTGTTCTGAATTTATTTCACTACTTCATGTCTGCACATCCTTTGCTTCTTTATGTCCTATTACTTCTTATTATACATTGTCTTTAAATGTTTTTCTGTCTTTAGATGAATCACATTGCAAGTTTTGACATGCTTCCTGTAGTTTCATTTTTTTCAAATATCTATTCCATATTTATTAAATTATTGTCAACTAAGTGGCAAAAGCTAGAGATTTACAGAGGGAAAATATAAACATTGTTGGTTATGGTGGATAGACAGTATTTATGGACATAAGGATGCCTTTTTCTTTTCTTCATGTCATCATCATAGGAAAGCCTTTGATCATTTTGCAGGTTCGGCCAATCAGCTTTATATTCAGTATGATGACCAACTAAGCCTGATTCTGAAACCACTATTTCAGGGGCTTGGTCATATCTTTGTGGGATCCGTCAGGATGGTTTCTCTAGATTCAGACAAGTTCAAGTTATTCCCAAAAAGAGATCCTCTATCTTAATTGGTCAATGAGGCTGATTTGGACCAATCCTGTTCCTAATCCAAAATTTCCTGTGGCCTATGTAATAATTAATCTCGTTTTTTTGTTACTGTTTAAACTGTGATAGATATTTAAGATGGTTTACCCTGGAACAATTGTGAATTTTTTGTCAACTTGATATAGCTCAGATGTTTTGCTACTTGGAAAGCACTTGAGGCTAATTCATGCATCAGTAGAATTTTATGAAGTCCATTTTTTCTACTGATTTATGATTGTTCCATGGTGTGCGCCGTTGATATTGTCGTCATAAAATGGACTCAGCTTTTCTATTTTAGTAAATGTAAGGATTGTTGTTTGGATGTAGAGGATTGTTATATGTTCCTCCTTTTGTCCTAGTAATGCCACTTTTCTTCTGTTTTTTCTTCCATACTCCATCTATTGTCTTAAAACCTCCATATTCAATATTTCAAGAAAAAGGCCTAATGCTATGTTTTTTATTTTATGGGTCATCTGCATATCTGCAGGCTAACCTTGGCACCATGGTGAGACTGCTTCTTTGTAACCTAGGTAAATAGGGTTCGAGACACGAAGATGGTTTCTTTGCTTGCAGGTTAAGACTACATACATTAACCCTGAATTAGTAGGGGTCCCATGTGCTCCACCACCTTTTTTTATGCATCCACATATCTGATACTTTAATATTCAGAATGATATGTCTTTGAAATAAATATTTACAACTAGTAGTGCAAAAGATTATTCAAACACAGGTCCAAAGAAACCTTATGAAGAATTCCTTATCAGCATGGGGCCTGCTATAGAACACAATGCTACATCAAGAAGGCACTGTGAAAAAATTCATGAAGTTCTGCAACTAGTTGTCTTACTGATGATATCAATTAACCAAAGAATGTTTCTAAATTTTCTGGAAACTTTTTTTAAGAGAGAAATTACCCAAAATTGTAATCATCCAGCCACAGGGTTTTCTGTGGAGCACAACCCCACATCAAGAAGTCTCCATGAAAAATCTGAGAAATTTCTTTGATTAATCACCTGGGCGTGCTTTGGCTTACATTGATATCAATTATCTAAAGGTTGTTGCCAAGTGGCAATCAAAGTGTGTTGATGCAAGAGAGAAATTAACAAAAATTATTAATGCTAGATTGTTAATAGACCTTAGTAACCATCTTTGAGCTCATTCAATTTAAGTAGGTAACAATAGCCTTTTATAGTTCTTCTTGCGTTGTAATGATATGAAGGAAGATCAATTGATAAGCTTTGCCATTTGCACAAAATCACAAATATGCTGATATCCAGCTGATGCAACACAACTTTATGAACTTTTATTGCAATCTTATTGTCTCTACTTCAGCTTAACTTTCTACCTTGAACCGCCTTTTTTCTTTTGTAATCCATAATGTGGCTTTTGTCATGCCACAAACTGCCTTTCTTTCAAAGATGCCGACTACATGTCATTGATGTAATTGATTTGGTGGTAGCAGATGCAAGACTACTTAAATATTCCTTTTTCCATTGAAATGCAATCTGAAATAGAAGGACGAAGGTTCTATTTTAGATGTGGATTATCCATTAGCATTCTATGCCATTATCATTTACTTACCTAAATTCCTGTATCTTTTATCTACTTTATCACTGTCTGGAACTGGTCTTTGCTTATGGCCTTCTTTTGGTATAATGTTATATTAAGAACAGGTGAGATATCGTGTCAACTCATTTGTCCTCTGTAGACTTCTGCCTCTGATGTCCATTGACTTTAGTAATCCAAGAGATACTAAGTTTATCATTATCTTTTTGCAGCTTGGAGAAAATGTTTGGGATGACTTTGCTAAGGGTGACGATCATGTAGTGTCTGCTGAAAATCGTGAAGTTCCAGATCTATCAGCGATTCTGTTTGATAACAACAAGAAGTCACGACACGAGCCAGATTTTGAAAAGAGCAACTACGGTAAGGTTTTGCCTAAAACTGTTGTTTGGAGAAAAAGACAAGACATATTCTATTTTATAAATAATGATATATCTGATATGAATGTGAATCCATTGCCTCATGCATCTGAGAATGTATTTTTGGCACAATGATATCCACATTTCCACATTATCACCACATGATGTTGGAATCTCTAATAAATTCATCTAAGATTGCATTACCATATGAAGATAGTGAATCTTCTGCACAAAAGGAATCTATTTTTAGTAGCTGCAAGAGCTGCCATTTCTCACATGATAATGATTCTCCAGCTGCTGATAATCTAATCCCCGGTGGGCACGATCACAACTCTGTCTTGAAAGATCTCACTTTCCATGAGTGGCCTGATATTGACAATTTTGAGGATGTTGAGAGAATGTTCAGGTAGATAAAAAATTGTTAATGCTTTTTTCTATGGTGCTTTTGAATTTCACAATGGACTTCATATTAACGCTTTTTTTTCTTTGACTTTCTTGGAGAAATTGTGATTCTACATTTGGACAAAGTCATGTAAGTTGTGTTGGTGGGATATCGTGGTTGGCATCTTCATCTAATACTGTTGATGGTTCTGGAGCTTCTAACCTAGCAGCCTTATCGTCATCATGTCCAGAGCTGGGTTTGCCGAATGATACATTGGAAGAGAGTTATGCAAAGACCATGTGTTTTCCTAAATTTGATCCATCAGCTACTGATGCTACATCAGCTAGTGTTGATTGTCACTCTAACAGTGGTTGCCTGGGGAATGATGCAGAAGTTGAGGGCATATCCATGTCCAAAGAACAGGTCAGAAACAAACTGTGCTTCTAATAATTTAAGCAATTGATGTCCAGTTTATTCATTCAATTTTGTGGTTGCTTCTAGCTTCGACATTATCTCTTACTATGATAATGTCTAAGTATGTATTTACTGGTAAATGATGGAGGACATAAGCTGCAATTAGTAATTTGCATGAACAATTTCATGTAAATTACTAATATTTCCAAGGTCTGCTGTTAACAAGTTGTCTCAGGATGTTTTTTTCTGGTAAATGATGGAGGACATATTGACCACTGTTCTGATAATTGTCAAATTGTTCATCTCTAAACCTGATGGATGATACCTTCATTAAATTACCTGGACAGTGTTCAAAAATTGATTTTACCACTTGTCCTTATTGTGCATACAGTGTGTCTGTGTCATAACAATTTCCATTTGCTCTGTTGAACAATTTGGTATATAATCTGTGTCATTGATATATTTCCTTTTGGGGGGTTTTTATTTGAATTTTTACTGCATAGCTGCATACTATGTCGTGTGCTTTGCATTTCCTCCAAGTACATTTGGATGCAAACTTGTTGGGTCATTCAAGTCAATAAAGTGTTACCAACTATGTCATACCATGGCATCAAGGTACTTTCACAAAGGCTTGTGCATGCCAAAGACACCTCAAGGCTCAAACTCCTCTGCCTGAAATGACATCAGCAGGAGTATGTAGGCTTGGAGAGACTGGGAGAGAAACAGTTAGAGTGGCTGCCATGATGCATGTGAGAGAGATGGAGCAAACGTGAGGGTTTGCTCTTTGTTGTGTATGTAATTTGTACATTTTCTTTACTGTCAACTATGTCTGGTTGCTTGATGCTCGAAAATAAGCCTGTGTATTCTTTTGGCCTTGGGCCAATCGATAATTGTTTAGCCCAACAAAAAGAAATTACAAAAAATTAGAAATTTTAAATAAATCTGCCCATTCTATAATTGTATTCTCTTTATTTGATTTTGGTAATAAATGATAGTACATGAGGAGGTTGAAATTTTAGATATTTTTTTTTTTGAATATTGTGTTTTTCTACATTGCCTTTCCTGATCTTTTATCTGATAAACATGTACAGATTAAAAGTCAATACTCATCGGAGGATGATGCAATGCAAAGATGCTTAAATCAGATGGTTCCAACCTCAGCTGTTACCACTCATACAGATTCTTTTCAGTACTTTCCAGAGCGAAACCGTTTCTTTGGATGCCCTTCTAGTAGTTACTTGAACAATTTCAATTCTCATGCCCAAGTGGATTACAGCTTTCCTGCAGATCGGATCCCACAAACACAATCAACATCATCAAGTGTCAATTTTGAGAATGAGACTCATCATATGACATCATTTGAGCATTTCCCATATCAATCATCAACGCCTCCAGCAATGCCACTAGATCTCAGGATGGAAAAGCTACCAGAAAAGCAGTCATATACTCCAGTACTTATGGAACACTGCCATCACGATGCAGTCAGAAATAAATCTTCAGTTCTGAAGAATAAATCTCTACATGCTACAGCAAGTGAGAGTTCACAAGAACTTGATAGTGTTCCAATAGCTGGGAGAAAATCTACAATAGGACAACAAAACTCTTTAGTGAGATCTGTTTCTTCGGATGACATCTCAGCAGAAGCAATGAGTTTCCAGCAGCTTTGGCATGTTATGGATCAGGTATTTAATCACTTAAAAAGTACAACTTGACATAACTTTGTGTTTTTCCATAGTCCTTAAATATAATTAGTATATTAGTTGCATATAACTATACAAACTCCAAAAGAATCAGTAGTTGTTATTTGTGCTTCAACATAAAATTTTAAAATTGGGATGATCCAGCTCTGTTGATGTTAAAATTTGGCATGTTCCTTGACATGGTTAGCTGTTTTTATGTCCTTCAGAGAAGATGGAATACAACCTAATGTGCTATCTTTGGTTTGTAATTACTTTCTAAGCTGTGAATAATATATCTCCTCTTCTTAAGATACATTCTCATCTTCTGCAAGAATAATTGTTCTTTTGACCTTCAGTAAACCATAGCTTCTTCATTTCTATTTCAGTTGGATGATGGAACTAAGTGCTGCATCAGAGATAGTCTATACCGTTTAGCAAGGAGTACCATACCAAGAAATGTTCTTGATAGAAGCAATAGTTGCCGCGGAAGTATGGACGAGAGTAAAATTCTGGGTGCAGCAGTATGGCCTAGGTATGATTACTTTTCTGATGTTCTATAATAATCCTTTTAAATGCACTAGCATTGTAGATTTTTCGAAGTTTTGAAGTTGTTTTGCTGAAAGATTTTCATGCCTAATTGCTTGTTTTTTGCTCTAATCTGGGAGTTACTATATTATTACTGATGGGACATATGACCTCCAATCATGTATTGAACTTGTCTTATACTTTTTTTTCCCTCTATTCTGGGAATTAGGTATGTAAACTGCAAATTCTTTGCGTGAACATTGTCATAATACTCACGTGATGGACTCTCAAAATAATTGTTGCTCAATAATTTGACAACAAAATAATTGTTGCATTAGGTTTTTTTTTTAGTTTCGATTGTTTAGTTGTGTTTCAATAAAATAACACTTGGGAAATAAAAACCTTTTCCAATTTCGAGAGGACAAACCAAACAGATGGATATATGAGCAAGTGTAATCTGTGTTAAATCTATTAATATTTTTCTTAGGTGGTTTAATGAATAAAAAGCATATACAGTACTGGTGATACAATATTTCGAAAACTGGGTGTTTCTAGAACTGAATGTACGGAGACGGATAGTTGTTGAGACTTTATAGCAGATGTTGGAGAAATGCATGTTGACAGTAATACTTTTTGGGTGCATGGACCCCATCTGAATTAATTTTATGTCCAATTTGTTATTCATAAAAAAATATGTCCCATGCTCAGTGGAGGAAGGTTGGATTCAGGTAAATAAGATTGTTAAGGTGTGTGAATCAAATTAGAGATGCTTTGGTAAAATTAGCGACATATTACAAATGCGTTAGGTTCTGAGAGTAAGAAACGTAGATAATGCGTTCAAACTGCAGATATTACAAATGACAAAGATTAGCCATAATATGTAAGCTGTATACATCTTTTTCCGGCATTGAGTTGGTACAGTCGCCTCGAATCTTTTTCTGGCATTATCTTTTGAACCAGCATGGTAACTTTGGACTCTTATATTTTTTGCTTTTGACGACAACAATAGTCGATGTTACCAAGAGTATGATGACCCCTGATTTATTTTGGTGTGGGTGTTGAAGCAGATGTGCAGAAATTAAGGTGGAAACTGCAACAAATCCAATAGACCGATCTGTAGCTCATCTACTATTCCAGAGGCCTCCAGTATCATTCAAATCTCTGATTAAGAGTTAAAAACCTTTTCTATTTTATA
Organism: Musa acuminata AAA Group; assembly: GCF_036884655.1. Lineage (NCBI taxonomy): Eukaryota > Viridiplantae > Streptophyta > Magnoliopsida > Zingiberales > Musaceae > Musa > Musa acuminata. The sequence continues at coordinate 27,732,613 of NC_088336.1, forward strand.
TCTAACAAAGGCGAAAGTCAGTTGGGACAGTTGTAGAAGAATCAGCTTACGGGACCAAGTAGGTTAGTCGTGCAGCCACAGCTTTGCAATGCATGGGGTATCGTATCATCTCGTCTCCAGTGTATAAAATGTGAGTTTTGGTCGCTCAACGCGTGCAGCCGCAGCTTGCAATGCATGAGGATATGTCATCTCCCGCAGGCGCATGAAAGAGTTTTTCAGTGCCATAATCCGTGGAACACAATCCCTGCAGACTTTCTCATACTCATACTGCCTGTTTTACCTTTGTATGGTGATTATATTTACTTTAAAACTGTGATCCTTAAAGACAAAAAAATAAAGAAATCAACCGGCTAGTTTGCCAGGAACAAACGCTCTGTTCAATGATCATGACTTGGGAATTCATCATGCTCCTTTGGCAGGAACAGCGCACCACCACGCGAATCAGCTATGCCACCTACTGGAGAGGGGTTGCCTCGGTATCATTTAATCTGCTCACCCATGAGAATAGTTCACATCTTTGACTGGGTCCATGTTGCACGACCCACACAAAACTTATTAAATACATACCAGTGACAAACATTCCCTTTGCCTACTGAATTGCTACAACTTACAAATTGTAAATCCAAACAAGAAAAGGGTCACCAATGTGGAGACTGAAAAAACACAAGAAAAATAGTACATGTGCTCAAAACAGCAAATTTAGCTGGGCACCAATTCAACTATGACTATGCACGTAACACGATTAGAGCCTGCCGTTTACTGATGTTCATGTGCATGTTAGAGATAGAAAGTTGGATTGAACTCATACCTAAGTAGTTGCAACATGGTTTTACCACTACTTTTCCAAAGCCTACACGGAGTCATCAGGTATTGTGGGTGCAACAAAGATTAATGTACACAGCCATCACAGCTACTACTCTTTTTGGATCTCGCAGCATGAAAAAACACCAATCATAAGTACATGTTCGAGAGCAAATATAAAATTGTCAAAATTATTAAAAATATAAGAAAAAAAGAAAATGATCCTTACCAACCACTAGATTAGGCAGTACGTTGGTAGACAACATTTCTGTTTGAGAGATGGCCCCTCTTCCTTTATAATCTGACTGGACATCAGTACGATGTGATACTTACGATCAAAATACGAACACCACTATCACGGACATCAGCATTATCAAGGAAGAAAATCAGCAACAATTATGACATCAGCAACATGTCAGCCACTCTCAGCCACTATGACTTCACTCAAATGCAGAGAGCTATAAAAATTGCATGATGTCAGCAAACATCCAAAGTAAACTACCAAAACACAATTTCACAGATGGAATTTTAGAAAAGATATAACAAACAATATAAATAAAGCGCACTGCATGATAAACTAAATTAGTACTATTTGACCATACTGTTCCATGCATCAAAGACGGTTCTGAATTATGATAACAGGCAGCTAAGCACACGAGTTTCTTTTTTTTTAAGTTGTTGACCTTGAAAAGAAGTTTAATAGCTACAACAATTCGCCAAGCCACTATCAGGAATATCTTTGGAGATGCAACCTCAAATCAAATGCTCTGGAGACAGGGATCATGAACAGTGTCTTGTGTTTCCTAACAAAAGATATCAAAAGAAACATGACAAGATAAATCTGAAAAAAGAAAGTTCACAAACATAATAAAAAGTATACATCTTTTAGTACCTTTCAAAGGTGAAACACTATGGTGAAACACTTCGGGAATGTGAAGATGGTTCATGATTTTTTTCATCAGCACTTCCCTTGCGAGGTGTACTATGAGGAGATGAACTCCTTTTAGGACTAGGGCTACGGCGGATAGGCGATCCACTATCAAAGACGATACCAGCATAAGGGCTTAAGATAGCACAAGAACATGAGGATGACAGACCCATTAGAAGGATGAAGTTTTCACAATTACCTGCTATAAGAACGACTTCTACTCCTTCGCACATCATCATACTTGCCTCTACCACTATGCTTGCGGTAATCAGGACTTACACTAGGACTTCGGCTGCTTCGGCGGTAATCCCTTTCCCTGTCATGATATCTGTCCCGCTCATGTCTCCCCCTGCTTCGACTTCGACTTTGACTTCGCCTCTTATATTCTCTATCTCGATACCTGAAGCAATGGAACAATTTTGGCCATAGGAATCATTCCAATGTCTGCAACATACAGTCTATAAGATAGCACTTCTGCAAAGCAACTCAATCACCGAGGACCAGAAAATGCATATATGGTTTTTTTAAGGAACATCACTATTTTAGTAATTTGTTACAACCAAGAATACATATATTCCTCTACGTGTTACCAATGGAGGTTGCCAAAATAAAGGTTTGCAACAAATAATCAAAACAAACAAACATGGCAAAGACAAGATATTATAATATATAATCTATTGCTGATAATGGTGCTGAAAAGCTACTGCGATTGGAATGGTAGTTTTCTAAAACTGCCGATCTTTTGATTGGTGAAATAAATATCTCATGATACATGGGAAGTATCAAAGACATCCTCTTGAAATATTCTGAATCCCAAAGAACCATATACAACTCTTAGAACATTGCATTCAGAAAGATAAGTATAAACAGGAGCAGTAAGTAAAACAATTCAACATATGCGATACATTTGTAGGAAACATATGCACCTTGGCCTTGGGCTGCGGCTTCTAGACCTACCACTGGTCCTTGGTACTTCTTCCACAATTCTCCCTTTATGACTGAAAAAATAAAAAAAAGAAACTGATAATAAGCTACTAGCAATTTAATGGCATCAAAACAGATGAAAGAGGTAAGATATGATGAAATTCAAATATGTTCTTAGTGTTGGTGATGCATTGCTTGCAATCTTATGTATTCCTAATCTGAATTTTATGGTTTCCCTGATCATTCTATAATACCATCATATATGTGAATTTTCCACTTACCACAGACTCCAGTAATCTGTGAAGCCTGAATCACTACCAAGACACATCAAGACCAAGAATGCACTCTTGGTCTAACTTCATCGCAATCAAGATTATACAAATCATGCATTCGAATGGGCTAATAAGGCAGTGGACACAGGTTCACTCCATGAACCATAAATCACTGTCATGACCCCACAACACAAAAGAACACAGTCTTGGGTTAATATCATCTAGGTCGAGACATAATTGTTAAAATTTAGTATTACAATTGAACTTTGAGGACAATCCAATAATTCAAAAACTTGAGTGATCTAGACACTGTGGAGGTAGCCTTCTTAACAAATTTTAGAATTAAATTCATAATATTTTAGTTATGAATAGTGTGATAGTCCCGACTACCAAGATATGCAATTTCAAATAATACCATCCGGTACGGACGATACGTAACGGTTCGTCAGCTGATCGGTACACGGACCGCTCATTACCGGACGAAACAATATATATATATATATATATATATATATATATATATATATATATATATATATATATATATATATATATATATATATATATATATATATATATATATATATATATATATATATACCGTTCGGTATATCGCTCGGTATACTGTTCGGTATATCGCTCGGTATACAATATCGTATTGTACCGAGCGAACGTCGAAACTCCGATACAGTACGATATTACATACCTTGCTGACTACTATTTTTAGCAATATTTCATTTGAAGTGACAACATTAGAATATGCATGAATACTTGAGAATATATTAAATATTGCAAAAGCAATTATACTAAAAAAAACAAAGGTATATGACTGGAGCCTCAAACCAATCATTATCATAATTTTCTAGTCAAGAGATGTACTTTTGATATGATACACGAATATACATATTCATACCTGCAAATATGTATTAATGAGAGCAACACTTTTTTGCATGGATAAGGTCAAAGAGAGTTTTTTCACAATTTTCTGAAAATAAAAGGTCAGAATACTAGTATACATGCATAGATAAGTGACCTACATGTGGTCTTATTAGAGTTTCACAGCATACTCTTGTTTGGAACTATCAAAAGAGAGTCTCAGCACAATAACACAAAGATAAGCCAATGGGGGAAAAAATTCAAAAGCTCTCAAGGACTTCAGGTCACAGAAACTGGCAAGAATAAAGCACATCAATAACAGTTAAGCTGTGCTGTGTCCATGTTGGCACAAGCTAACCTTTAAAAAAAAAATGATACCAGCACATTCCAGTCTACCTTATAATGAGCTCCAGTAAGAGTGTTTCCAAAAACACAGCAGCTGGAGAGGGTATAATACATGATGCACAAAAGCATGTGATGCTTGTGGGAAAATTTACCTTAAGCGCATGCTTCCGGTGATTTAACCTCATAAACATTAGTATCAGAAAATAATATAACACTCATCTGATACTTTTCTCAGTTAAAATAAGAAACAGAAATATTTTTATATACGATCCAAAGCAGTGCATCAAATCCTTTCTGCCTTGATACTAAAAGAGCATGGCCTGCCTTGATCGTGTTGCAGATAAATCAATATTACATGACTATTCTGAGTCTATCATCCAAAATGATATTGGGTGAAAATAGTTATCACATTCCGCTTTATTTCAAGGAAATATCAGCAGATACTAACAGGTCATACCACGAAACAAAGATGATGGTTGTCGACAACTGAACAAGAAGATCCATAATACTTACATCCGTTCAGCATTTGGACCATACTTCGCGAACTGAACCCTAATTTCTCGGCCGTCCACATTTCTCCCTAATTCGCATCAGAAAGAAAGACAATAAACGCAAAAGACAAGATAATCTGTGGCATAAAATAAGAAGATCAAAGTTGATGGGGGAAATCACACCATCGAGCTTCTCCACGGCTTTCTGTGCCTCATCGGCATACTTATACCTCACGAATGCGAAACCTCGCGAATCCCCAGTCCTTCCGAGTCCATGAAACCGGAGAATATTACAAATCTTGATGGAGAAAAACCCTCGGGATGAAGACACAACAAAAAGAAGAAACGAACTTCGATCCAAGAATGTACCTTCGATCCCTCGGGATGAAGACATCCACCACCTCACCGTACTTGTCGAAGAGCGGGAAGAGGTCGTCTGCCGTCGTCCCTGCGAAAAACACCACCCATGAAGACAAAGAAACTACAGGGAGAGAGGCGTGGAGCAGAGGGTGAATGGGGGAAGACACTCACGGAACGTGATGTTGAGGACGAGGAGGGAATACGTGTCTCTGATGTCCGGAGGCCCCGATCGCCCGAAGTGCGACATCGCAAGATGGGACAGGGAAGGAGAAACCGTTCAGGGTTTGGGTTTTGAAAGATTAGGGAGTGACCGGTGTGGGAAGGCGGTGCGGGTAATTTATAGGTCGAGTGGGCCTGGGCCAAAATCTTGGATTACGCCCGAATAAAATTGGTTCTCGGGTCCGGGTGAAGGACTTTGTTAATCGGGTAGATCGACCCAAACTCGAATCCAATCGGGTATTAACAGGTCCGAGACCCGTAATCTGATGGGTCAATTAGGTCAAAATTGCCTGACTCTTATTCAACCAGTGACATTTAAACCCCTTCCAAATTGCCAGGTATTAACAGGTCCCGTAATCTGATGGGTCAATCGGGTATTAACAGGTCCGAGGCCCGATTCATTCGAATTGCAGCCCAATGACGAACTCCAAATTTATCCGGATCCGCATCCGAGTTACAAGCTAGACTTGATGGTTCATTCGAGGTTAGGTTTGGAACTGATGGAGGTCGGATGCGGATGACTAGATTTCAATCCGAGTCCAGTAGAAAAGAGGGCCGAACCTTTTATCGTCCGCTAGGTAAGGTTTGGGGGCAGGAGAACAGTAGCACCAGCTCGAGGGCATCGGAAAGGGAGGAGATGGGAAGCCGCCTTGGACGACGCGTGATCCACTTCGCAAACCTGCCCATCAAGCTCCTCCTGCCGTCGCCTCCCTTCGATTCCATCCGCGAGATCGCCCTCAAGACCATCCCCTCCGCCTCCAAGGTGGAGATCCGCCGCGTGCTCGAGTCCCTCTACGGCTTCGACGTCGCCGAGGTGCGCACCCTCAACATGGAGGGCAAGAAGACGAAGCGCGGTCCCTTCCTGGCCGCCAAGCCCGACTATAAGAAGGCCTACGTCACGCTCCGCTCCCCCCTCTCCCTCTCCCCCGACCTCTTCCCCGTCAAGCTCATCTTCGAAGAGAAGAAGCGCATCGCCGGTGCCGCCTCCCGCCGCCCTGCCGTTGTCGAGGGCGAAGACGGCCGCGGCGAGCGCAAGCACTGGCTCGACGATAGACGCCGCGAGGAGCCGAGTGGGTATCGCGGCAAGCGTGCTGCTGCTGGTGGCGGCGGGGTACGGCGGCGTAGCGGCGGCAGCGGCGGCGGTGGTGGTGGCGGGAGAGGGAAGAAAGGACAGGAGGAGAGCAAGTTCCCCTGGAGCAGCATGCGTCTGTCAGAGTCGGCTTAGAAGGCTTAGAAGTAGTCTGTTTTCTCGCTTAATAAGCGTCGAAGACTGCGTCTTTTTCGACCAACCTTGCTGGATTTTCAGGAAAGTTTGTTCGAGATTATTTACATGGTGATAACTTGTTTTTATGAATATTTTTGTTATACTTTTTACGCTCCTTTGTTATAATGTACGATCTCTGCCTGCTGCATGTTTGACGGAAAGCCAGTATGGTTTTTTTACTGTTAGAATTCCGAGTTATTTGCTTTTATTCACTCTTTGCTTCTTATTCAACAACGATTTTTTTGGTTCTAACATACTCGAAGGTGTAGACTTGCTAGTAATAGGTGAAGATGAAAGGTTCTTTAGGATGCTTAACGTTCAAGCCCCGCCCGCTACATGTTTGACGGAAAGCCGATATGGTTTTTTGGGTTTAGAATTCTGATTTATTTCCTTCTGTTCACTCTTTGACTCTCGATCAGTCATGGATTTCTTATTCTGAAATATTGAAAGATCGTAGGCTTGCTGGTTATAGGTAGAGAGAGTTTTTATTATCATAAAATAGAGGGAATATATGATGACAACTGATCCAATTATTCCCATTTCATGGTTTAATGGTTTGAAATAGTAATATATGCCTAAATGGAGTGTGGAAGAACTTTTACATTGTGTATTCCTACGAAAAATAATGAATAAAGTGGAGACTTGGTGTTCCAATTGGCATTGGTTTTTGTCACTCTTTAACTATTGATATGGGTTTTGCTGGCAGCCTTTGTAATCCTTTGTTTATGAGGTAACACTATGATGAAGTTGTCATAATATTCATTGGAATTAAATGGGCAAGATGGGATCCATAAAAATGTGCTTCTGGGAATAATTTCGCTAACATTGTAATTAGTTCATTGTATCGAGGTCACAAGGATTGTGATTAAGTGGGAGTGTGAAATATCTTATGGGTTAATCTGCTTATCTGATAAGATTATTCCTTGAGATGGTAGAGCTAGAAATGAGGCTAAACATATTTGCCAACAAGATAATGTGATAGGTAGGTCTAAGTGGAAAATTCAATTATTTTTAGCATAGCTAGTCATATCTTTATATCAGAATGAATTATGTCCAACTTGAAGGTGCTATCTAGTTATGGTAGAGCTAGAAATGAGGCTAAACATATTTGCCAACAAGATAATGTGGTAGGTAGGTCTAAGTGGAAAATTCAATTATTTTTAGCATAGCTAGTCACATCTTTATATCGAGATGAATTATGTCCAACTTGAAACTACTATCTAGTTTGGCCAGTAAAAGATCATGTCCAACTTGAATGTGCTATCTAGTTTATCTTTTAAAAAAGAAATTTAAAAGATTATGTTCACCTTAGAGTTTGATATAGGCTGGCTCACTTTTAGTTCTATCTGTTGGGATGCTTGTTGTAGCTTCTGTAGCTTCATTATGAAGCTCAAACAAATTGCAAAACTTATGTGCAAGAAGTTGTCTTGTGTGCTATATATATGGCAAAGTGGCCTAACTCAATCCGACTTGTGAGGACCTTATGGGAAAGATTGTAAATATGCAAAGCATGTAAATATGCAAAGCTCCATGTCTGGGGCTTGCATTATTATCTTGTTCTTGGATTTACATGTCAAGATCAATCAATTCTTATCTAGCTTGATCAAATCATGTTTGCTAAAAAAAAAATCAAACCTAGTTCAGTCACCACATGAGACTACTCGACCAAACAAAGTCGTATGGCTTGCTGGTCCACCGTACGTGGACTTGACATCCAGTAACCATGAAGGTCTCTAAAGCATCTTCCTCTCCAAGAAATCAAATGAAAGCGAGGGAAAAACATAGAAAGACCACGTGACCTATACGAATGCTTGAGGAGAAGTAATGATGACGCGTTACCTCTTTCACTTTCCGTGGGAGAGTACCAGCTCGCGAACGAGCCCACAGCCGCGGCAGTTGACGAGCATCCTCACTTCGTCTTCCTCGTGGCAGGGGGAGTCGTCTCCGTTCGCCCTCGAACGCTTCCCCTCCTCGCTCCCGCCCTCCTGCCAGAAACCAAATGACCATAATTCCCTGCTCTGTTCGGTCGTCATAAAAGATCCGATCACAAGCCCTTCACGGGATCTTGAGCACAATCCCTTCGGACGAAAACTCCCAGGAAAAATAGAAAGAACAAAAAACGAGAGGATCGCTACCACTCATTTGAGATCGCAAGGCGAAGATGATTTGAACGTCAGTGGAAATGTAAAGAGAAATCAAGAACTGCCCCTTGTTTTCCCACAAGGAAAATAGAAAGAATACTACAAATAAAGGATAGCGATCGCCGGTTGGAGATCGTTAGGCGACGATAATTTGGACGATGAGAAAAAAATTAAGGGCTACCCTAGTCCAACAGGGGAGTTACCGCCTCATCCGGACCCGAGGAAGAAGTGGCGGAGGGGGACGAATTCGACATCTCCGGTGGAGGGGACAGGGGAGTGGTCGGGTCCGAGGACCGGTAGACAAAGGAGCCGCCCGTCGGTGTCGATGGAGAGGACGGCGAGATCCTAACCGTCGGCTCGAGGTGGGAAGCGAGTCCAGCGGAGACGGGGAAGGAGTGGGAGTGGACGAAAGGGGTAAAAACGGCAGGCGGGAGCGTCAACGAGAGGCTGGCGGCCGGGAATTGTAAGGAGGAGGAAGATGACCCAGAGCGCCGGAGGGCGAGGGCGGAGGGGGATGAGTGGTGAGAATCGGAATCGGAACGTTGGAGGAGGGGGCCGGCGCCAGGGGGAGGGGGAGAAGGTGGGGAGGAAGCTAGGTCGTAGACAAGGAGCTTCTTGCGCGGGCGGGTGGGTGGTTGGAGGCAGCGGCGCTTGCGGTTGCCGCAGCAGGGGCAGGGCTCGGAGAAGGCGACGGCAGAGGGAGCGGAGCCCTCCAACCGGAGCTCCGCGAAAGAGAAGCATCCCACCGCGGCGGATCCAGTCGACGTCTCGGCGACTTCCATCTCTCTCTCTCGCCACTTCCTCTGCTTTTGTTTTCTTGAATCGATGCACTGAGATGGAGGGAAATAAAGGCGGAGCAGGTTGCATACACACGAGTAGATCTACGGTCCAGATAGGCTGCCGAAACGATGGAACGGCTGAGATTTCCTCCGACGCCGAGGACTTCTTGAACCCCATGACGAGGTTGTTGTCGACCTTATCGAAAAGGATCGGACGGTGTGGAATTTCCATCTACTTATAATGGCCAATATAGTTTTAATATAGTTTTGCTAGCATTTCACGAGCATTTTATAGAAGACATTTACTTCCAATTTCTCAAATCGACATAAATCACATTGAATTGAAACGATATAGATCAATTAGCGACATCAATTTGGTGAATTCGATGTAGTTGATTTAAAAAAACAGCAGTTCACCAATTGGGGTTCTTATGGTTGCAGATGGAGATACAAGAGAACAGAGTTGTAAAGATACATCGGAGCATTTCCCAGCGACACAAAACCCTAATCCTAAAGCCCAGAAAAAGGAAAAGGGCGATCGGAAACGATCCTCTCGAATCAGACCTCGTCTTCGTGGAGGAGCATGTTGGGGATGCCCTTAGTGATGGGGAACCCGCGGCCGGTCTCGGGGCACACGAGGGCGCCCTCCTCGACGTGGATCTCGAGCAGCGCGTGGTGGAAGCGGCGGAGGAAGTCCTCGGAGTCCAGCATCGCGGCGTCGGCCTCCTCGGGAAGCTCGCAGTAGTCGACGGCGCGGGCGGCGCCCGCAAGGGCCTTCCATTCGATCTTGGGGAAGATGTGGCGGAGAAAGTCGGCGTTGAGCTCCACCTCCTTCTCGACCCACTTCTCGGCCTCCAGGCGGAGGGGGAAGCCGTTGGTGACGCCCTTGATGTTGCAGGAGAGCATGTTGTGTGTCAAAAGCCTCATCTTTGCGCCGCCTCCTTTCGCTCTATCGATCGCACTTTTGGGACCTTGAGATATCGAGAACGTGCCCTAAAGCCTTATAAAAAGAGAGCTCGGATCGGAGCACCGTCGGTACACTCAACCAAATAGCTAACTTGTCATGAAAAATATATCTTCTCATTCCGAACTAATATTTATTTGTTTATTTCTTAAATTTTGGAAATTGTATAATATGAACTTATTAAAAGCAATATATATATATATATATATATATATATATATACGAGATATATATATACTTATTTGATAAATAAATGAAGCAAGTGAAGTATGGGGAAGCTCTATTTCCGAGTACCGCCCATAATTTGAAGTACAAGAGAATTATGGATAGTATTTAGCCCTCATAATCTACCCCTTGAGCATTAGCGTATCGTCGATTATTATTGATTCATAAAAATGTGCATGGATGCTATAGTTATAATATAACAATTAAGACTAAGTATAAATTATTCTTTATAATTAATTATGATGATCTTTATACTTTAAAAAATTATATTAAGATTCTTTTACATAAGAAAGTAAAATATTTAATTCTATTTCTCTTCATGTCACCAACTCTATTGATAGAAAATTTGACACATGTTGTCATACGTAGAAAAATAATATTTTAAAAAGAGATAAAAATATAATTTTATAATTACTATTCTCATCGCCCTCCCCTCTATCTTCGCTATTTTGCTATGTTTCTTTTCACTCTCACACCTTTCCTTAGTCCTCTTATCGAGACTACCTCCATCACGCACCATCACCTCTTGGCCTTAACAGACAATGGAGATCTCCTGACAACTTCAAGTTCAATGTCGAGATCGGTGTCATCATCGCCAATCCTCGCCTCCATTGGCCTATGCCATTTTGAGAGCAAGGAATGAAACTATGTACTCCAACTCCCACAACTTCATTGGTAACTAGGTCGACCCTCACGTGTGCAACTATCATAGTGTCTCTACATCGCGATGTACCTTAACAACATCAAAATATCACCAGGTACCTCCCTGCAGAGCTCGGCCTCTTGATTGTAAGACTCCGATCACTTTCGCGACACCATCTTCGATCACCGCCCTCCTCCACATCAACTCCAATTGCTTTTGCGGTATCATCCCCTAAAACATCTTTCGTCTCAAACTCCTCCACAAGCTCGATGTTAGTAATAACCACTTCATCGACCCATTCTTAGATGTTGCCCTTCGCTTGTCGTCGTATAAGTACCTCAACCTTTGATTCAATGACTTTGAGGGAGCACTATCGTTGGTGCTCTTCAACAAGGAGCTCAACCTCATATCTAAAATGATAATTATTTTAGCTCCCAATGACTAACAATTTTAGCAACTTCAAAGCTTTCATCATCATCAACCCGAACTATAAGATCCATTGCTACATTTCAAGTAGTATCGGCAAGATGGTAAGCACCCTCAACTAGCTCGTTTTGATAATAAGTTTTCGAGATTTAATAGAAGTTTTTTTCTTCAAGTAGATTGATCGGGAGGATAGCGAAGCCGATGAACGATAGCAAAGTGTGTCATTTTCTACATGTGACAGCATGTGTAGTATCTTCCGTCGATAAAATCGATGGCGCAAGGAGAAAGATTATTAAATATTTTATTTTTATAAGTATAAGGATCCCAATGTAATTTTTTAAATGTAAGGATCGTGATGTTAAATATTACTAACTACATGGAATAATATATAATTAGTCTTAACAGTTCATGATTAGTTGAAAGTTATCGATTGATATATCAAATGAGCATCTAGTGTCATCGAATAAGTGTGACGTAGTTATGATTAATTAAAATTATATCAATCCTAAAATTGAATTAAAATCAAGCCAAGTCGGAGAAATTCGAACCGCCAACTACTCAAATTATGAAAAATACACCACTCTTAGATATCAACAGAAATTTCTACGTGCTATTGGTCCCTCTCAAAGCCGTTTCCTGTTTTGAGGAGACGGCTGAGCAACACTAAGTTTCGTTGGCACACACGTGCCCGGTGACGTGGGGCAAACCCTTCACGAAGCAATTCCTTCGTACCTTTTCGGTAACTCCGGTTTCGATAGCCTTCATTTTCTGTCACCGTGGTTTGGACCCCACCTGCCTCTGACCAATCAACGACAGGTGCATCGAACACAGTTAGTGAACACGTAAATAAGATATCGCTCTCGGAAAAGAAAGCTATCGTAAACGGCTTGAAGTTATATATATTTACACACACCGAACAACGCACCGCCATTGACACGTGGGCATCCTCAGCGGGACCCGCGTGGGTCATCGATTCGGGGTAAAGCCGGGTAACTCGTTGGTCGTCTCATATCAAATACACCAGAGAAAACCTTCTCAACGCCGTCTTCCGATCCGTCGCGCTCCGCCATCATCAACAACGGACCGATCCGAAATAAATAGAACGAAGAGGGAAAGAAAGGAAACTACAGAAAGAGCCGGCGAGGAAACCCTAGTGGGGACGTTTACGATCGAGGCACGAATTCCTTCCCGTTTCAGTCGATAGAGCCTCTCCATCGGTGGGGGCGAAACCTCGGAACCGACGGCTGAGGGAGCGATAGGGGGAACGCGACAGGGTTCGGGTTGCGGCGCTTGGATTGCTGCTGGGCGGTGAGCACGAACGGTGGATGGTGATGGGCGCCACGGGGTCTAAGTTGGAGAAGGCCCTCGGCGAGCAATTTCCCGAAGGCGAGCGCTACTTTGGTCTCGAGAACTTCGGCAATACCTGCTATTGCAACAGCGTCTTGCAGGTTCCCTTTGTTTTTATGTTTTCCCTCTTCGTCGTCGTAAAGAAACACGAAACCGCTCCTCAAATTTGACCCTTTCCTATTGTGTCAATTTCTCTTTCGTATGATAGGATCACATCTGATTTCTGCATCCTATGGGAAAAAGTAGGAAGCAATTTTATAACGTTTGCTACTTAACGGAGAGCGTGCTGATTCAAATGTCCTTTTCCTTGAAATGTGATCTTTCTAGTAATTTTGCAATATGTTTTACGCTCTCAACATGAGGGAACCCGGATACACACCAGATCTTAGACGTGAACCACTGAAAAGAAAACTAGTGTTGTAAGTCTTAATATTGTGTTCGCTCTCACCAACTACTGACTTCAAGATCTTATCATGTTAACTTATAGAAAACGTAACAGTATGTCAGAATCCTTTATAACTCAAGTCATTGTCTATCGATCTTGAACTAAATCTAAAGTAAAATTTTCAGTCAAGAAACTTTATCTGCCTTCATCCTATTGTTTAAACTGGTGTTTGAAGCCAATATTGTCTCTTCTTCGAGGCCATAAGATGTAACATGTGGCGCTTGCATTTATCCACAACGCAAAGCCTCCCCTTCTCTGAAATTCTTGTTTTTTGATTTTTCTGTTAGGTTTGTTTTCTTAATGAATTTTATCAAATGCTTTTGATTTCTTGCAAATAAAAGTGGAAATATTTGTAACTATAAAGAAAGATATGAAGTTGAGATCTGGTAGAATTAACGATTCTAAAATGATCAAATATCGAACAATTAATTTAAGAAGAAAAGCTACAAATGAGGATCCATCATCCATGCAGAGTCCATCTGATAAAAGTCATCCTTTGTTGCAATGCTTGAGATCTTTTTAGTGTTATGAAGGTTTTTGCGGTTATATTGTTCAGCTTCACTTAAATTGTGCAATTTGGAACTAATCTTAAAGATACAAAGGCTTCCATTAGATGTAGTGATAAAGCTTTATGATTGTTTGGAGACATGCTCAGTTGTTTCACTATCACAGAAACTAAGGGCATGTATTCAAATTAGTTAAATTTGAGATGATTAAAGGTTTTGGTCTAGTCAAGTATGGGGTTGAATTAAATAATCCTAGTTCGTGTAACATAGGTTCGACATGATAGTTTTTATCATTTGACAAGTTTTATTTTTCTTGGGAAACTATCCTTTTTTTTTGTCTGTCTTTATCTTTATTCTATCTTTGTTACCTTTTCTACTGTAGCAACAAACATTGTTGTTGAAAGCGTTAGATGCCAAAAGGCTCCCAAAATGCCTGAGGCTCTAGGCACTTGTTCGAATGAAGCAAGACGCTCCCGAATATTATAATTTAAAAAATATATATCATGATTAATATAAATAAACTAAAACTAAAATAACACATCAAAGAGGGAAAAATACTATCGGTGATTGTTTGAGTTGGCTAAAATCCTTGAAGCTTTCTTACAGCTCCGTAAAGGGGTCAATCTAGATGAATAGCCTAGTGAGAACCCACTTCCACCAGCCAACTTGACCTAGTTCTTTTTTTTCTATTGATTCGATCCTATAAGCAATAGAAGGGATGGCAGTAGAGCATAGTCAATGAACCTGCGGGAAGCAAAAGCAGCAATAAACTGATACATGGGTCACATAAGGTGGGGAAGAGGGAGCTCGCCCTGCCTAACGCTTGGGCCCAGACAAGCCTCTGCGCCGCACCTGAGTTAAATTGCCCACCCAGCCCAATAGGCGGGTGCTCGGGCCACAGCTCGCCTAGGCGAGCGCCCAGGAGCCCTTTGACTTCACTGGCAATAGGACAATTAAGGCTTTCTGACTCTCGACAGTTAGTATTTGATATGTTAGTTCCATTCTTAATTTTCGCAGCATCCTCTGATTCACCATGTATAACTAATATGTTTCTTCCGCTGATGTAAGTTCACCTTTTCTCATCTGTTGGTCCTTGATCATGAAGGTACGTCCAAATTTCATTTTGGTTGTCTTTCTAAATTCTGATACCTCAACCGTGCGATCAATACATCATGTAAGGTGAACAAGCAGTTGTGCTCCTTTTCGATGATTCAGCTGACAGCACTAGGTTACATTCAAATTAATTTCTACTTGTGCCTTTTAAGTATCTTCAGATTATTCTTCACTGTTGGAGCTTCATCTACCTTTCTGGCATTGTATGAATATATTTTATAGTCAGTACAAGTACTTTACTTCCTTTTTATGTCCTGCACGTGTGGACTGAAAATTTTCTAATCAAACAAAATTCCATGTCAAAAAACATCATAGTGGAGTGAAATAGATGCTACGACATGGTGCACATTTATTTGTAGATGCATAGGTGTAGTTTCAGCTTCTCAGGGGAAAGTGTGGCAAGAGTTTTATTGTTGTTGGTATGATCGACTTAGTTGTAGTCTTTTCTTGTTGACTATATGTCCACCTTAATGATCCTGAAAGCTTTGTTTCAGAGGTAACCCTTCTTTGTTGCTCGACGGGCATTATTCAACTATTTGGGCTTTTATGCTGATAAGCTTTACTCTTATTTTAAATCATTTTGGCGAATTTATATATTTTTTATTATTTCTCATCTTTTTGACATTCCTACTTTGTAGAGGATGATTGTTTTGACACACTAAATCAAACGATGAAAAATTTGCAAACCATGTAGATTTAGTGGTCGTTGGTTTCCTTCACTTTTTTCCCCACATATTCCCGTATGTTGCATCAAGTCTTGGAATGTAGGTATTGTAGTTTACTTGCTTGCAGGGTTGGTTTTAGTTGGCATGTTCTTTATCTATTCAGATGGATGGGAACTTGTTGAATGTAACTTATTGACATGTAATAAATTGCAACTGCTTTAGGATTTTTTTTATTTATTTTAATGAGGAGAATTTGTGCCTAAACAACACTATGTGATGACTGATTGTCCCAAATGTTGTAGTAATAACATATTAACTTTTATTCCCTTACTAAAGTGATAAGAAAGTTCTGCATATGTTAAAATGATCTTTTGAAAATATAACTTTAAGTGATCCACTTTGAGGATCTTTCTTTAGTATGTATTCCCTCATGTTCTAATTTATTTATAAACTAGTGTCATTATGGCATGTTACATGCAGGTGCTTTATTTTTGCATCCCCTTCCGTGAGCAATTGCTGGATTACTATGAAAACAACAAAAATGTTGGGGATGCAGAGGAGAACCTTTTGACATGTCTTGCCGATCTGTTCTCTCAGGTTTGTGGTTTCATGAGGATTTCTCATTTCATTATTCTTATAATTCTACCTACATTATTTCATCAATATGTAGAAATTTTGTTTCACTTTATTATGCTCCTAAATTGTATTTTTCACTACAGTCCTGAGCGAAAAAAAGAAAAATAAAGAACATGATGAACTGAGGGACATGTTCGCTTAGACAGAAAATTTATCACTATTTTATGTGTTTAAAACTTAAAAGTTGCTCACACCATATAATGGTCTTACAAAATTGTTTTCTTGGGTGAAAACAAAATTGCTCATAACCTTATAATCTAAGGGAAACACAACGATCAAACTTAACTTTGCTCTCCACTTCAACCATCTAGCTTTTACTCTATGACTAATATGTCCAAGGTACCAAAAACTCTGTTCATAGGTACTTATAACTTTATACATTTTGGTTACACCCTCATTACTTGTTAGTATTTCTGAAATCATATTTTATATATTTAGTGTTAGTCACACTTTGGTTACACCCTCATCAGTCAAAATAATACTGTCGGCAAATAACATACGCACGAGGGTTTATCCTGTATATGATCAGTAAATTCATAGATTTTTTATACTGAAAAAAATAAGATCAGACCTTGATTTAATCCTATAGTTGTATTAAGCTTGCTAAACAGTTCCTATAGTCCTAGCACCAGTGATTACTTGACAATTACTTGCAAATAGTGATGAATTTTCACTTACAGCATAAATTCTTATTAACTTCCAGTAGATGCTTTGCATCACCTTATTCTGCGGTCTTGACAATTATTTTTCCTTCTAAGTCAATAATGTGAGGCCATGATACTTTGTGTCAGTTAAATCCATCAAGTTTATTGTATCTTAGTGATGGAATGTTATTTGGTAAGTCATCTTATTTGAGTTGCCATCTACTTTCTCTTGTAACTGTATGATTAAGTTGTCCAGTTGATATTTGTCACTTGAAAATTGTTATGCTTGATATATCCAGGGAAATCAGATGTGCACTGCAGTTATGTTCAATTGCATGCTACTTTGTGCAGATCAGCTCTCAGAAGAAGAAAACTGGCGTTATATCTCCTAGGCGTTTTGTGCAAAGAGTGAAGAAACAAAATGAACTCTTCCGCAGCTATATGCACCAGGTAAGTTTTGATGCTTGCTGTGTAATTTGTATTGTCGGAAAATTGACATGGTGGCAGTTTCATATCGGTTCCAGAGATTGTATGCTCTGAATGATACAAGTTCTTGTAGCTAATTCACTGTTATCTCTTTGTATATTTGTAGGATGCACATGAATTTCTGAATTTCCTGCTTAATGAGCTTGTTGATACTCTGGAGAGAGAGTCCAATGCTGCAAATTCTTCCCCTGAAGCCTCATCATCATCATCGTCATCATCATCTGAGAAGGTTGCAAATGGTCCAAGCAATCCTCCTGTCAATGGCTTACGGAAAGACCCTTTTGTTACTTGGGTTCATGACAGTTTTCAGGTAAATCAAGTGATCATGTCTGGTAATCCTTGTTTTACTGTTGGATGTTAATTCGGATTTATTGCAGAAACCCAGGCAAGTTTATGGTCATTGTCCTTTCACATACAGGGTATTCTAACCAATGAAACGAGGTGCTTGCGTTGTGAAACTGTTACTGCAAGAGATGAAACATTTTTTGACCTAAGCCTTGACATTGAGCAAAATAGTTCAATCACAAGTTGTCTCAAGAATTTTAGCTCAACAGAGACTCTGAATGCAGAGGACAAGTTCTTCTGCGACAAATGCTGCAGGTACATTGTGTCTTTCACTCAACTGTTCTTTTTACTCTCATTAAGTCTCATCATAGTTTTGTTGTGCCCTTTTCCCTCAATCATCGTAAACCTATAGTCTCCAAGGTCAAATGTAGCATTGTCCAAGAAAGACTGTTAGTCATGGTCTCATCCATTATCATACAAGTATTTAATAGCATATTTGGACCAAAATCAACTCATGTTTTGATTGAAGCAGTTGTGTTTTATTGTGTTGGTACTGATGAAATATTTGGATCATCAATTCTGTTTATATTTCATTTTGGGTTTCAATAACCAAACTAATTTACCACATAGTAGTCATTAAGCTGGTACGTTTCCATTAAGTTTCAGGAATCATGAGTTTCAAGTTGCAGCATCTTTTTCTTGCTGGAAGTCTGGACCCTGGGATCCTGTTTTGATAATTAGCCACAATAGTCTCTTCCTGATGGCATTTTTTTTGTCAAATTGATCACTAAATGTCAACGACACTAAAAAAAAAAGATAAAAGATCGAAACATTGTTGTCAAACAGATTCATGGTTACCTTTAAACTTGTCATTTTTTTCACCTGCGAACAATTTCATAATACCTTTCGCATTTGAGTTATCGGTATCTGAATGGGTATTTTTCTTGTTCTTGTGCTGGGGCAGTTTGCAAGAGGCCCAGAAGAGGATGAAGATTAAGAAGCCACCAAGCATCCTGGTAATTCATCTCAAGCGCTTCAAGTATATTGAGCACCTTGGTCGTAACAAGAAGCTATCATACCGGGTCGTGTTTCCCATGGAGTTGAAACTTATGAACACTGTCGAAGATCCCGACACAGGGTATTCACTCTTTGCAGTTGTGGTTCATATAGGAACTGGTCCGAACCATGGTCACTATGTCAGTCTCGTCAAGAGTCATAACCACTGGCTCTACTTTGACGATGAGACTGTGGAGATGATTGATGAATTGACTATGCACAAGTACTTTGGTTCTTCACAGGAGTACCCGAGCAACACAGAACATGGGTATATTTTGTTCTATGAGAGCCTTGGTAAAAGCAGCTGAGGAGCTCATCATTTGGGGTTTTGAGGCACTTTTCATTTTCCAGCCATTAATACCTTTTTTTCCCTAATATATATTTTTTAGAATTGCTATTCAAATTCTAGGTATAGAGCTTAACCAGAGGATGTGATATTTACAGTAAATGCAGTGTATAGTGGATGGTGGAAGCCCATAATCTTTTTCTCTAATAAGGAATTTTCAGGATGTGAAAGGTTCACAGGAGAGAGATATTTATTGCATGCCATGGTTTGCTTGGTGGATTTGCTGTATCTACATAATCAATGTCTGCCCTAATTTGGTGAGTGATTTCTACGTGTTTGGCCCAAAAGCAATGATTGACTTTGAATCTTTGTTAGGTTCATCCCTCGAGAGCAAAAACCATTGTACCTGTGATGCCCGCCCCCCAATTAATTATTGGTTTCTTTGATTTTGTATTTTATTGCTTGATTACAATTGGATATAACTTTGCATTTTTCTGACATTGCTTATGCGTGACGTTTATTCTTCATGAGAGTGATTGATGTAAACAGATGCATTATGGAAGTTCTACTTTCATAGTCTATTGATTTATAGAAAACATATTTCTTATATTAAGTCGCTAAATAATGGCTTTTAGCTAAAGCCCAAATTTTTTTATAGATGAAATTGGGTTGGTTGGCTATATGTGCAAGGAGTAGCCAATAGGTTTTATTTTTTTCTTTTATACATGCATGTATGTATGTATGTATGTATGTATGTATGTATATGCAAGGAGTAGCTAATAGTTTTTTTTTCTTTTATGTATGTATGTGTGTGTATATGTAAGGTAAAAAAAAAAACGTCATACAAGGTGGAAGGATGTAGTTTGGGTTACAGTAGATCATGTTATGATATGATAAATCTGTCTTTTTCATATGGTCAAATTTGAAAGAATAATATGGTTGATCAGAAGCACCAGTTTCATGAAAATGTTTTTGTTGCTTGTGCTAACCATCAACGGTGTTAGATATTTACTCACCCATCAGCCCGAATGGGGTGTAACCAATGATGATGTAGATTTGAGGACAACATCGCTTTCTTTCCTTCTCGGTGTCATCAACCACGTCACAAAATGTGTACGGGCCTCCATGTTGTCATCGATAGGAGGCCAGCCGAGGGACATATTACTTTGCGTTCCAGTCTGAAATTTCTAATGTTTGGCTGCAATGACGTATGAGACTTCGTGAAATGCATGGAGAAATGGACTCCATGAAGTTTGGTTTGCTGCTTCAGTCCCTGACAACGACCTACTGACTCCTGTCACCTACGACGACGACGACGACGAAGAAGAAGAAGAAGAAGAAGCTGTTTATTGTGCATTAGACTGCATGATACGGGGGATAAGTTTGTCTCTCCGCAAAAGAGCTTGGCTAATAGTATCGATTGCACGAACAAGGATGGGTGATGAAACATGTGGCTCTTTATATTACTTTGGATTAAGAAGAGGCAATCAACTGGACTTTTCTGCCATCGTATAGTTTAACTATGGCATTGACTCGGATCCATGTATGTAGATGACAGGTTCTTTCTTCAATCATATTTTTATTTGCTTGTCTTAACAAAAGATGAGGATAACAATCAACATATGTGCATTGGCAAACGTTGTACGAAGAAAAGAAAGGGTGGCGTTTCCTCATCGACAGTCTCGAATCCACCAAGCACAAACCGCAAGGATGACGAGGGAAATATATCATATAGGTCCGCGCACAAGGGGGTCGTCAAAGAACCCAGACCAGAAAGATGGAGGAAGCACGCATCCGGCATTACTGGAAATGATGCAATTGTCTCCATTGCCCAATGATCGATCGGCATCCCTGAGAAGAGCTGATGGTGTAGACATGGTTGCTTCTAGTTCATCGTTGCAAGTCGAATCCTGTTTTATATAGTTCCCAAGAGGCTGCTGATGAAACCCGAATGACATCTCTGGCACACCATAGAATTCAGCATTGGATATAGCTGCTGGAAAAAGGCCAGGAGATGGAACTGAAGTAGTAGTATCTGGGGCTTGCGTGTTCATTGAACTCACGGGCTTCATCTCAGGAATGATGCTACTGAAGCTGCTCATATTAATTGTTGCTGGAGACTGGAGAAGAGACTGCAGAAACCTGGCTGCATGATCATCCCATGCACGGAGTTCCATGATCCCTGTGAGGTCTGCAAGGCACAGAAGTTGAGTCAAGGTGGCCAGAAGATCCATCCTCGGGTGATGCGTCATTGGGTCGACGCCGATACGGATAAGCTTCTTCTTCAGGTGGGTGTTCCAGAAGTTCTTGATCTCGTTATCGGTCCGACCCGGGAGGTGGGTTGCAATGGCTGACCACCTGAGAATGTAAAAGTAGAAGGAACAATAAAAAGAAGCTTCAGACGAGCCAGTGGTGCAAGATATTTGAATGTGTTCCGTGTACTTGTTTCCCAGGATGGAGTGGAGATGAAGAATGGTTTGCTCTTCCTCTGGTGAGAACTTCCCTCTCTTTATGTCTGGCCTCAAATAGTTTGTCCATCTTAGCCTGCAACTCTTACCACATCTGTTGAGCCCTGCATAACAACCAAACCACACCTCTTACATATAAAAGAAAATAGAAGACAGAGAAAAACACACACACACATATATATATGTAGAGAGAGAGAGAGAGAGATAGAGAGAGACCAGCAAGTTTAGGAAGGGCTCTCCAGCTTCCATGGCCATTCTTCTGGATGTATTGGATGAGCTTCTGGTCCTCTTCAGGGGTCCAAGGACCCTTCTTGATGCCACTCTCATCACAACATGGGGGTCTTCCCATCCTCTCCTGCTGTGGAAGGTTCAGAACTTAAATTGCCTCCTCTCAATCTTAGCGCACAAAGCCATTTATACACTGGATCTAATCATGTCTAATGCATCCAAGTGAAATGACCAACTAACCCTTCTATTACTCTTTTAAAGGGCAAATTTTCTTTTCTGCACAAGTATTCTATGGCCAGATGAAACCTGATCTATGGAAAAAAGAAATAACCTTAAATTAGCTCTAAACCCTCTTAGGCTCGCTTCTCATAGGCATAGAAAACACTCGTCTGATCAAAATGTTTTTGTTCTAATCCAAGTTTTTTTCTTTTTGTGGCCACGTTTGAAGTCATCTGCTGCTGTTTCAGTCAAAAACTCATAATTGAGGATAATGGGTCAATTACAAGCATATTCTAATCACTTCAAATAGGATTCGTACCAAACAAACATTTCTATTGGATGGGCATTGCCATATGCACAGGAAATTAGATCCACTGCTATGGTAGAGGGGACATGCTCAGAGGTGACAGTTTCCCACCCCAACCAACTTCCGTTGATTCCTCTTTTTTTCCAGTTTATTGCAAGAATATGTTCAGTTTATCGCAGGCTTATAATATTTATCAGTACAATACTTTGCTGAATAACATAATATTAAACTATCATCAGAAGGTTGAAATGTTCTGTAGGAACAGATAAGACCACCAATGCTAAGTTCTTGTTTTGGTTGGGAAGTTGGGAAATGTCTTAACTTATTGTCCTCTAGTAAAAGGAGGGTAAAAATTATAAGAGGTCTAACATTTGATAAAGGAAAGACTTATGAGAGACAAAAGAATTTGAGGCCAACATAATCTTCATTGGATAAAGGATTTACGGTACGCTCCTTTTTCTGGTTGTCGTCCAATGTGTGTGTGTGTGTGCGTAGCTCACACATGAACAAAATCCCTATTGGTATTTGGTACAGAACCTATGCTTGAAGCATTATCATCTCTCTCTAGGAATGAGACTTAGGTCAGAATTACATGCAGATGAGAGGCCAGTACTACACGAAAAGCGCTCAGGACTACATACAAGAAAGCACAGGGAGGCCATCTCTGGTAGAAACCCCAGAGACTGTGGCTTTGCAGGTACATGAACTGCAGTGAGACAGGTGTTGGAACAATCTCAGAAGGCAACGAGCAGGTGGGATGAAGGTATGGAGAAGTTTTTGGATTAGCAGAGGAGGAAAAAGCAAAAACAAAAAAAGGCATTCACTACGTTTCCTTCTTAACGAAAATATGAAGACAACGAGACAGGAACTAACCCAAAAATTTCTTAATCTAAATATTTGTTATGATTGAAACACAAAGAAAGTGAACTAAAACAGTACCTAGTGAGAATGTCATGGTAGGTAGACAGCATCAATCCAAGTCCACTTGTAGCCAGTAGCAAAGTTTGGATCCTCCACCTGTAAACATTTAGCATCTTCAATGACCATAGCATAATCAAATCCCACACGGGAAGACATCACATATTTATAATATGCATGGAGTTACAAGATTGCTTCCAGCCATCATTAAAAATTTTGCCTGCCTAATTCGAGGGTGCCTTTTGAAGGACGATCTCCATGATTGACATAGCCTCTAGTACCTGCATGATCATGCCACTGATAAGGTTCCTCATATGGATATGTAATAGATTTCTGGGACAGTGCGGTACAGCTCCAAAATTGGTTCAACAGGAGCAATGATTCATAATGGCCCCAGCAGAGCTTGAATCAAATACAAGTTGTTGCTTGATCATTTCCAAAGAGCTTAAAAGTCAACTGCCTGTAATTGTTCAAGCTAAGTATATCCTAATGAGATTTAACGAAAAGTGTGCAAGCAAAAAGACAATCAATTCTGTGCATAAAACTGAGTAATCAAAAGTCATTTTGTACGAAAGACTTCAGATAATAAAATGTGTCACGTTATGTGATTGAATTAGTTTTTTAGGCTAAGATTCCTTCTGAGATGAATAACCAACAAAAAATATTCAAATGCATCTCTTATGACACCAAACGGTGCATGTAGATTTGTACCTCAACTAATCGACCAATTTCCTTGTAACTCTCAGTTTCAACTCATAACAAGTAGGCTGTGCATCAAGTTCTTAAACATATCCTGCAATAATTCTATCATTAATTTCACCAAGTAGAGCTATAGATGCAAGATCTAATAAAATGAACGGATAATGTAGTCACATTCCAATTTCTTATCTTACCTGACTTTCGTCTAAGCAATGTCATTGCAACAACAGTATGCATAGATTATCTTGCAGTTTTAACTGTTGGAAAAAGAAGTGGGGTCGGCAGACATAACCCTAAATTAATAAATGTAAACAAGTTGATGCCCACTAAACCACCTGAAGGAGTCAACTACCTCAGCAAATAGTCTGCATATCTTCATCTATACATATGCCAATAGATTTTCGAAAAACAATGTGGTCATCTATATCAAACCTGTATTGTCGTCCAAATAATTGAAGATGACTTCTACACCAGATTGCTTATTTGTCTTAGTTTCTGTTGAATTGTACAATGAAGACATCATACTTCTAGTCTAATAATGCAACAAGTGGGAATCATATGCATCAAATAGTATTCTACAACCTATGCATTTACACAGGTCACCATATTTAAATCAACAGAGTACTTATTAATTGAACCCAACATAGTGTACCAGTTATATAATTTCTGCAGGATCTGGACAATCTAATGCTAATCTCACAAGATTCAATGATAATAACAGGTTTAGACAGTAAATCCTGTCACTCCTAGGTGGCTGAATCTTTCTAGCTTAGTGGTTGTGGCTAGATTTAGAACTTTCGGAAACATTAGTTAATCAAGTAACACACCATCTGCTGAGATTCCAAGATACAAGGCAACTAAAATAAGACAGTTCATGATAGCAACTACAACAGAGTATGTCTTATGCTCATAATTATGCTAGAAGAAATCTAAATAATTACATAAACGATTTCAACTAGAGTTTGGGATCCAAAGCAGTTACACCATAACAGAATGGTGGGGAAAATTATACTAGAGTTTGACAGTGTAGATGTAGTGAGTCTCAATCTTCTCACCTAGTCTCTTTCTTATATCAGAAACTCAGCAGGTATCACCACACAAGTTACACCAGAGAACAGGTGTAAATTTATCATACCTAATCAAACAATGTTTCAACACTTCAACATGACAAATATATTATAATATTCTTAAACAGACTTCATCAGTTGCAACCACCAGAGAAGCAAATCCCAAGCACCACTGCACAGTTCAATTACATGAGACTTTTTAGTGATTGGAATTTCAGCCATTTGTGGTACACAGTTTTCTTCACATGACTATCAATCTATGAACATATGTCAATAATTGCTTGCATGTCTTTAGAAGTCAACAAAAGCAGAAGATTGCCTAAAACTAACTCAAGGAGAAAATGTGACACAACATAATAATTGCATGCTCAACTGAAAGTGACAATGGTCTAAACACCTAAATTAAAATGTCAATAAGTTCACAAATATATACTGATATATACTGTGTAATTAGAAAAAAACAGTTTAGTCTTTAAGGGCCAGTACCCATCAACCATATGGAAGTTATTCCTTCTAATATAACCTAAATTTGTACTCCTTTTTTCTAATGGACAATTGGAATTAGTGCTTACTGCTTAGCCTTACAGTTCATTTCACCTCAGATATTTCTTTTCAGACATCATAGTTACAAGCTATTCTATTTTTTCATGCGATTCTGCTATTGCCCTTTTTCCCCTGAAAATACCTCTAATCTTTTGTATGATTCATTTTCATCTTTACTTACATGCACAATAACATAGAACAACTTCGTCCATATGACATATTACTTGGATTGTTTGTGTCCTAGATTAAGAAAGCAATAGATTGTTTGTATCCAAGACTAACATTAGCATCCCAAGGGATATTTTCTAATTCATCACAAGCCTTTTCATTATAAAAGTCCATACTTAGGTTATGTAATTGATCAGCTACTGGACAAATGGGTTGCTTATAAAATCAAATATACAATTAGGATTTTGCAATATCCCATCCTCTTGCACGTATGAACACAGCTTTTGCAACTTCTGATCCTGCATGGATGAAACTGAGTACTTGGTTTCCCAGCAGTGGTTTTGTTGCCAACAGATTTGTAGATATTATGATGTATCATGAGGACAGAATTTGACACCTACTGATTTTGACCAAGTTCACACTTTTAATTTAAGCTATTATGTAGTAATCATACAAACCACATATTGGACTGGTGTATTAACTCATAATTTTTAAATTTCTGCATGCACATATCTAGCTCTAGTGGTCATAGCAACGGCAGAAAAAAATAATGGACTTGGAGTTCATCTATTTACCCAACCGAATTATCCAATCTGTGTATAAGTCACAAGTGGGGATTTGTTCACTAAACATGTTATTGGGTTATTTATGAGTAGCATGATACTCGTACTACCACAACTAACAACTAATATATTGTATTGGAAGCTACATAACAGGGACTATAAAAGCCTAACTTTATTCCGTAGCATTGCAGTTCGCGAAAATTGTAATCACCTTCTTACTTAAAGTCTAAGAGAAAGCCTTAGCACAGTTTTCTCTAATGCAACTAGAGTCAAGGATTCGAGTAACAGAACCAATCTTAATTAAGGCTATTCACATTTCATCCTCCCTAATCAAAAAATGGCAGGAACCTTGTGACTGCACCTCCATTTTCACACAATGTGTGGAAAATGCAAAACGTAGTTTTCGTAGCGATGAATACCGCATATACTATATCCCGCTAAACCGATGCTTTTCAGACCTTAGAAGAAAGAAGTTAATCTGTCATAGTCCCAGAACCAGAAATTATGGGGGAAAAGTATTTTTGCATATCAACATCAGAAATTGAGCATAGATTGACAACAAATACCCGTTCTGCAATTATGCTTTCCTTCTGAAGCAGTCCACATTGTTGAATTCCCCGCTCCTTGTCGGATACCGAAACCACTGAACCTCTGAGCTCTTAGTCTGGCCAATTTGTAGAACGGTCAATATGGTACACAACTAATTCACTGTTGGTGTCCTTTGTTGTGATTACCATGGCCGTGGTGAAGTGAACAATGATTCTCAACATAGCCAATCCCGGACGACCCCGAGATCCGATTCCTCAGCATGAGAGAGACCGTACTCTCTTCAAACCCCTTGACCAAAACGCTCGGGTACTGCGAGAGAGGCGAACCCACCTTTTCCAGGCAAAATCTCGAAACCGGTAGTTCCCAGCGCTACTGTCCCGACCGAGAACTCGCGCCGAGAGAGAGAGGATCCCTGGATTCTGGTCATCAGTAGCAGAGACGGATCTCTGGGAGGCGGCGATCACCGAGCGAGGGCTTCGGGAGGCAGGTATCGTGTTGCTCGGGGAGGGCGATCGGGAAGGGAATAGGGCGCCGTACGAGCACGGAATTGGAGGGAGATGAGACGGGGTTCGAAACAATACGAACGCTATTAGGCCTTCGTGGGCTTCGGCCCGTATGGGCTTCACAATGTAATGCTTGCTTAACGTGGCGTAAGATCGTGATTTCGGAGGACACGTGTTCAACCGCCAAATAGAGTATGGTTCCCACTTAACTTGATGGTAAATCATATGGTCATAACGGAATATGATTAAGAATCTAACATGTTAGGAAGATTGATTGTCCTCAAATCATGCATATGAATCATGTTGATCGAGAATCTAACATGCTAGGAAGATAATAAGATCAACCCGATTTATTTCTATAGTAATTCTCAATTATATCCTTGTAAAATTAAATTTGTATCATGAATATTAATCTTGGATTGATATAAGTGAAATGCTTACGAGGAAGTGGTTTTGTGAGGAAATAGATTAGTTGGTTGTGGGTATAAGATACATGTGGTTAGTGTCTGACAATTTAACCTTTAATCTTTATAAAAGTAAAAATCAATTGTAATTTATCCGATAGGAGAGTGAAATATCTATAGTAAATCGATATTGATTATAAAGTGATACTAAATTTATAAAACAAGTTAGCGATCTAATTAAGTTATGTACTTGTTGCGATGACTTAATACTCAGTAATAATAAATCTCATAATTGTGTTTTGTTTATTAGAATTTTAAGTGATCAGATTTACTTAGGATGTCCAATCATCACCGTTGAGCCTCGATCATGATCCTCTGTCATCCTACCATTGTCAAATTAAACTAAAATTCCGCTCGTGTGGTTATTGGTTGTTCTTCTTTTTTCATATTTATTGTGTTTTTTATTGAGGAAAATGACCTAAAATAATTTATAAATAGCAATAATAATACCAACATGATTTAGATACTACACCGACTGGATCCCGAAGATGATGTTCTACCTGCGTTGTCACGAGAGGCGGCGGGACCCGTGTGGGCCCCTGCCCAGTACTCTGTCTCAAGTTGAGTGGGAAACGCACGACTGGAAAGCAAGGCATCACACTCGACCGTGTTGGCACGCGTCCTCGAATTAGCGGGTAAATTCCTGGTCCCTGCGGCTGACGATACAGCGGACTTTACCAATACCTGTCGAAGATCCAACGGCTAGGAAGGTTCCAATTGGACCAATCAATAACCTGCCTCCGCAACTAACGATCCTGATCTGGAGGTCGGCCGAGGCAGATCGCGCAAGCCGAGATGCCACGGTGCCTCAGCTTCACCGTCGCCCGAGACCGGTGCTACCGCCGAGCCTTCCTCAGCGCCGGCCTCCGTCCCTCCTCCACCGCCCTCGCCGATGGCGCCACCGTCCACTGCTGGGTCCCCGCCCGCCCGGATCCCTCCCGGCCCCCTCTCCTCCTCCTCCACGGCTTCGGCGCCACCGCCATCTGGCAATGGTCCGCCTACCTCCGCCCTCTCCTTCGCGCCGGCTTCGACCTCTACGTTCCCGACCTCCTCTTCTTTGGCGCCTCCAAGGCCCTCGGCCCCGACCGGTCCGAGTCCTACCAGGCCAGCTGCATCGCAGCCGCAATGGAGGCCGCCGGCGTGCGGCGCTTCGGCCTCATGGGGGTAAGCTATGGCGGGTTCGTGGCCTACCGGATGGCGGCGATGTACCCGGCGGCAGTGGATCGGGTGGTGCTGTGCTGCGCCGGCGTGTGCCTGGAGGAGCGGGACCTCGCTTCGGGGCTCTTCGTCGTGTCGGACATGGGGGAGGCGATCGAAATCCTGTTGCCTCAGCGGCCAGAGAAGCTCCGGCAGCTCGTCCGGCTGTCCTTCGTCCGGCCGCCGCCTGTGATGCCGTCTTGCTTCCTCTGGGATTACATACAGGTGAGAGCTGGCCTCTCTTGTCTCTTTTCTTGTAGCTTCTTGTACACTAAGTGTGCAATTCTGTGACAATGCTTCTGGAATTCAATCCAAATTACCCAAACCATAATCATCATGCTTTATTTCTATTTGATCTGAATCATATGCATCCTTAACTGCTAAACATTCATATAAACCTCCTATTTTCCCTAACCGACAGCAAAAATGCAGTTTTATTTCTTCCTTCTGATGAAGTTTGGAGGTTTCATCCTAAGGATTTTTGTTCTAGTATAGATGTAGCTTGATCACCTAAATTTGGTTTGATAGTTTGAGTTTTGTCTTCTATGGCAGGTGATGTGCACAAATAATGTGAGAGAAAAGACAGAGCTAATCCATGCGTTGATCAACGACAGGAAGCTATCGGACCTTCCAATGATAACCCAGGTGATTTCAGCAACTTTCTTCATCTGTTTTATGAACTTCAGAATCATGTTATTGATGAGACAATGGTTTCTCCCTGCAGCCAACCTTGATAATTTGGGGAGAGCAAGATCAGATTTTTCCACTAGAACTGGGTTACAGATTAAAGAGGTCTGTATGCCGTACTATAGTTGCAGTTTGAATTTTTTTTTTTTTTTCTTTAGCATTTTATATGACTTTAATTTAAAATCTCCAGGCATTTAGGGGATAATGCTCGGTTAGTGGTCATCAGCAATGCTGGACATGCTGTTAATCTTGAAAAATCCAAAGAGCTATGTCGGCACATAATAGCATTCTTTCTTGATTCTCCCCTCAAGAATCACAATGGGCAGATGGTATGAGGCCTCCTTTCTATGAAAATAAATTTGAGCTTACAATCCTAAAGAATGACCAAAGTAGTCTGAGGCTTTCTCTTTGAAATTTCTTTTTCGGCTTTATATCTAATGGAAGAACATATCTGAGAATTGAGAACTGAATTGTTCAATCCAGAAATCTAGTTTATGAAACCAATATTGAGAACACCTTTAGTAGAAATCATTCCACCATGCTAGAAAAATGACCTTAAAAATTTGAGATAATGACCTGACTGAGCTAAGTTTTCTGATTATTGCTGTTAGAAAAGCTGCTCATTCGTTTGTTTTGATAAATATAGTGTTGTGGAATGCGGTGGAAAATTTTCTATAATTTTGCCAGTTTGACTCTGCGGAGGCTTGCTTCTAAATTTCAAGGGGTACCTAAAAAGGCATGGATAACATCTGTTGATGTAAGATAATCACTTATTTTGCTTTGTTTAAATTGTGAAGAATGATAATCTTGGAAGAAGACTACCAGTCTTTAAGAATATAAAGTATCGCAAACTGATGAAAATATACTCCGCATTCATATGACTTATATGCACTGCAAAATATTCCGGTTTCGTTACTTTTTGTTGCACTTAATTTGTTTATATGTTATTCTTTTCTTGGTAAATGTTGGCTACTTAAGCATATCAAATAAGAACATTTTAAACATCATCAGAAAGATTCTCTTATGCAAGTATAAAATGGTCTCTTCTCTGATGGTAGTTTCTCTCATGGTAGACTAATATAATGGCCTGGGGTGTAGATCTTATACGTTCTAGGATTGCTCAGTTAAAAACTAGCAATAGACTTAGGTAAAAAAGAGAGGATGGAAAATGCTGGTGTTGGAAGAAAATAGAAAAGAACATTAAAAAGAGCATGAAGTTGCTTTCACCGTGTAACGAGAACATTAAACAGATCGATACATATCTTATAAGCGGCTTGTGTTCACTTCATGAATAAGTTCAACTAACAAGAAATGATCGATTCAACTAGCTATAAATCTCTAGCTAGATATTGACTGCACCAATTTGCTTTCACTGTGTATTTCATCCTCAAGTTATGCCCAAATTCATCTCTAGGAAGGACAACTCCATAAGCTGATGAATTGCCGCCCGAATATGATATTGAAAAATCATTATCTATCATGAAGGGTTTACGAGTTCATGTCAGAACAATTGCTGGCTCATAGTGGATCTTCTGTGACATGCAGTTCAAGATTGAAACTTCTTTACACACCTGAAGCACACTGGAGCCACTAAAAGCACCTCGTGGCTATGAAACATTGCAAATCTTAGCTATTATTTTACTTTACCTCTCTAAGCTTTCATAGTTGAAATATGCCTTGTAAATGTATGTATCTGCAGCCATTTTTTACTTCTTACGATTTTGAAAGTATGATTAGCTTGAAGAATGAGTAAATATCTGTAGAAAGCTGCTCCTGACATTGCATTTCGAATACTTCAGCTTTTGCTTTATCCCAAATTTTCTGCCTTGTGCTGCAGGTGTAGTTTGATGGATATCTGATTGCCGTTCTCAAGAACCGAGGCAGGCGCAATCATCAAGCTGTTCTACATGCATCCATATATCGCTATGTTCGATGATGCAGTTATCTGCGCAAGACTTGCTTGCGGATTTGAGACGAGCTTCCAACCTTTCCAGGAAATCTGATTATGCATGCTTCTCGATTTCATGATAAATTGAATTTTAGCAATTGTTCGTTATTGTAAATGGTCATATGTTTCATCATTTTCTAAACATAGAAATCAGATATTAATCTCGATTGCACATTAGTTGGTGCATAATTGTATTTATGGCCGGATAGAGTGTAATGTTTTCATGCTGCACTATAAAAAGACCCCTCAAATCTGAGCTCTTTCATCACGATTACACTTATGTAGATTTGACATTTGATCAAATTCTTCGAATAAGAAATTAATTTCAATATCGAAGGAGTCTTGTCCGAAATGCTTCTGATGCATGCAATCTTGAAGGGTGTCGCCTCAGCTCAAACTTTTTCCTCCCTCGACACAACTTTGTCTTTTGATCCAAATCAACATCCACGTGGGACAATCAGAATGCACTTCTACTCCTCAATGCCTGTGTCGACCTTCATGAACCCACCGTCCCATGCCCTGAGCTCCTCCTCATCCGCCACCTGCTCCTCGCCGGCGTGCTTCTTCATGTACTCGATGTCCTTTGCTAGCGTCTTACCTTTGACGTTGGGTAGAGGAATCACATTGTCAGTGTTGCAGTCATCTAAAATAATCGTATCGAGACTTCATTCATGCTTTCACCTTTTTGGGACCCTTATGCCACAGCCAAAATGGATCAACATAGCTTGGTCCTATCCAAGTGCGTAGAGTCACTCATGCGGATGCTCAAACGGAGGCGATCGATGTCTAGGCTTCATCTCCAAAATTGATCCGAGATAGAGTAATGAGTTGCTCTTCCTCCCTCACCAGGTTATTGCTCCCTCCTTGGCGAGTTCACATCGGACACTGGTCAGGAGATTGACTTTTATACTTATGAACGAATGTCAGTCGTACATGATCTATTAATGATTGTCGACTCCTTAGATGACCAGCTCGTACCTTCCATGTGGGCGCTGATCGATTTGCATTGATCGGCATTGTGCGACATAGTTTCGAGCTTTCTGGAGTAGCTATGTACCATACAACACTGTCTTATACGACCTCAAACAGTGCGGGAACAAACAGTCATCCTATCTAAGTCTGAGGTGTCACATCGACGCATTGCACCATATCAACCTTAAGGCTCCATGTTAGTGCTAACGTGAATGTTGACTGTTACCACAGGGGTGATATGTCATTTCACACCTCTAACTCAAACTCTTCCCATCCTTGGAAGCCATGTCGACCTATGGATTGATCTGTAGCACCCAAAACTTTATGTTTAAATATAAGTATATTTGTATTATTAATTTTGATGTCGTATGTTCTTTGTTGGCATTCTTTTCCTAATACACTTATTGTGAATTGATTGTACATGGCCAAATATTTTTGAATCTAATATATATTATCTATTAACCATATCTATTGGTTCTACCTTATATTACTAATCTTGAAGTATATATTCTTTGCATATTTGTTGGTGATTTTTTCCTCATATATATTTTTTTGAATTGTAATGAGTCATTTGTTTAAATGGTCAATAATGTCTTTTGATCTTTCAAATGCACCTAACAACCTTGAATTTGAAGTCCAAAAACTCTCATCAATTTGAAGAAATATTTATTTTTATTGTTGTCTCATATGACAGTCTCTCCATTGATTCTGCCTCTTATAAACTCGACATTCAACTAATACCACTCACTCAAAAGTTAACTTAAGTTTAGGAGGTGCATCATCGACGTAATTTTGTAGAGTTCCACATGATTATGAATCAAACAAACTTAGAATCTTTTGATCCAACACATGGTAACAATTGTGAACTCGAATTCAATTTCGATTGATATATTTGAGTTGTCACGTGATAACATGTTGAGCAATCATCATCTTAATTTCTCGTTTACTAATAAAGAAGAAGAAAATAAATAAAGTAGTTCACAATTGCTTAACATGTACAAAGAACATGACAACATGTTAAGCAATCATGATCTTATTATGATCTTATTTTACCGGTTGCTAATAAAGAAAAAAGAATGGAAGAGCATCATGTACAAATAAGAAAGATTATTTTATAATATAATTTTAGAAATTTATTTTCTCAAAAGATAACAAGATATAATGTATCGAATTGTCTTGATGTGATTTAATTTTCTTTCTTATTAGTTAGTTTATTTTTTTTTCTTACGCTTTAATAATAGTGAACTCTCTAATTCTAGTTCGATTGATTTATTTGGGTTGCCACATAGAAACATCCTAAATAATCATGATTTTATTTTTTTATTGCTAATAAAGAAAAAGAAATAAATAAATGAAGGAGTAGATTTCATTTTACAAGAAAGGAAAACCATCATGAACAAAAAAAAATATATATTACATCATAACACAATTATAGAAGTTAATATTCTCAAAAGATAACCAAATATAATATATTGAATCACATTTCATTTTCTTCCTTAGTATTTTTTTTCTTTGTATTTGTGGTCTATATAAATAGACCAAAAATTATAATGAAATGATCGATCTTTGAATAAATAATCATATTATTTCTCATAAAATGTATGAGTGATGTAAGATTATAGTTTTTCCCCGGATATAAGTCAAAGGACTTGGAGTGAGTCTAAAACTCTTATGACTTACTCTCTTATCCGAAATCTACTTGTATAAAAAAACTAAACAATCTTTGAGTAATCTAAGACTCGAATCGATGAATGAGACAATAATTCTTTATTTCTCGTCTCATTTACCATCTTTTTTTTCTTTTTTTTTGTTGAGCAAGAAATTAATGAATGGGAACCAATTAGATTCTTAATCCGAGTAGAATTGACCGACTTCTATTTAAACCAGCGGAGTCAGGTTGACTTATTAGGTGGTTCGACGTGTTCGTCTTCCTTTGGTGTCTTTCTTCTGTTCCCGGCAGGAAACGAAAGCAGGGCGGATGAGTTCTGTCGTCGCTGATCAAAGAACAGCTTCTAGTTCATGAAAGGGAGGCGTACTTGCACCGAGAGAGGACATTGGGTTTCTCGATCGACGAGGCAAATAGCGACCTTTTTGATATGTTGGGATCAAAACGAAGGCAAAGAATTAAGATATCAAACGTGTTTTCCTGTCGTCGACGATCGCCGCGCCGCAGCTGCTGAAACCGAAGGCGTCATCGGATCACTCTGGCCGCCGCTGAGGTGCCTTCCATCTTAAGCAAAGAAAGGTAAAGGCGTGCATTCCGTACGAAGGGGCTTCACAGGCGAAGGCTTTGGATCAGCTTGTCGCCAACTACAACTCGCTCGAGGCTCTGAACCTGCTCGCCAATCCGGTCACGAGCAACACCGGGGAAGTGCTACTGACGAAGGCCATCTCCGGCGTCCTGCCTCGGCTCGCCTACCTGAACAAGCAGCCCAGCAAAAAGGAAGATCGGAGGAGGATGGAAGTAGGCAGAGGCGATGGTAGCAAACAAGGATCAAAGACCAAGCATCAGCAGTCGATCTCCACAAGGAAATAAGAGCAGAAGAGTACCGAGCCGTTCATCGTCTGGTGCTTTGCGTGTGGTTTGGGAGGGGTTAAAGTTGAGCGTGTCAGAAGTTTAATGGAATCTGATGCTGCTGAAAACATCAGCAGAAGTATGCATCACAGCCCAGTAGCTATTCTGCTGTAGATATGAACGACGACGGGTGTGGGCTATGCAGGATTCACGCACCTCGTTCTCAGTGCTCTCGCGCTTGTTCGTTCTCAGACTCGAGGGTTTACGTGGGCACGGGAAAGAAGACAAGCCGTACTCGTGAAAGCTAAAACGTACGTACATGCATGCGAGCATGAAAGCCAAACACAATCGATAAGCGTGGAAGCCAAAATCAATGCCTCCTGTTAAGCGTTTGACTGACGTGACGTATGCTTGCATATCCAATGTATGAAGACACAACCTAATTTGGAAACAGCGCCGGAGATCAGCACCGGTCTCCGCCATGTGCATCTCGCGATAACAGAGTCAAAGATGTCAAGCTGCAGCAGTAGGTGATGACATTTGTGCAACGCGATACCATCACACGAAGCACGCTTTTTTGCCCATTCCTTACTCGGTCAACCCAATGTAGCGTATAATTTTCTCAAATAATATCCACATCAAATACATATTTAAAATATAATTTTTATTAATTATTTATCAAATATTCCACACATTCACTCAAAAAGAATCTCTAGAGTATACTTGACTCTACAGGGATATGATATGGATGAATCTTAATGACATCATCTGATGAGTCATCTTTTGCATCTTGCCGATTGAGTGAGAGAATATTTGACTATTATGAGATATTATCTTTTCTTCTGTAGGATTAAATATACGCTTCGGACTATTGTAACCTAAT
The DNA here is from genome assembly GCF_036884655.1 of Musa acuminata AAA Group. Lineage (NCBI taxonomy): Eukaryota > Viridiplantae > Streptophyta > Magnoliopsida > Zingiberales > Musaceae > Musa > Musa acuminata. Next base: position 27,768,638 of record NC_088336.1, read on the forward strand.
GGCATTATGATAATATGAAACTTATTCATTTCTTGAGAGCAAGGAAAAGGACTCTGCAAGAAAGCAACAACAATTTTCTCATCAACGTCATTGGCCGACTTGAAATGGCTTCGGCCAAGAGGTGCGAGTCGACGGTACGGCTCTCCCACCACATCGGCGTGCACTGCATTCGAATGACCATCGGCTCTGCGGAGGTATGAACACTTGATGTGCCGGCGTTTGAATATATTCGCTACAGTATATTATGAATGCAATTGCTGTTGTTATCTTTTATTCAAGCTCACTTCTTTGTGGATGATGCAAGACCTTTCATCTTTCTATGAACCCCATCCCGTGACAAGGGACCATTTACAAGGATGACAACGAGGACGACTGGCCTATCGTCATTGACACTAAATGGGCAATGTAGCAGCAGCGGCCACGGCAAGAGAGTAGGCCACCTTTGATGGCATGGGGTTTCGGTAAGCCACCTTTCATGGAGTTGCTCATGTTTCGTCACCATTTCCAACATGAACTAGTTTCCGGGTCAGGCCAGAGAAAGCAATACGTTACCAGCTCAAGTCACAGCGCGAGACTTCTCAAAAGTTCTTCGCAGATGTATTAATCAACTAGATTTCTTTTCTTTGGCTATATAAACCCTTGTGTTGCTGCACGAACTCTTCAAACACACACAAAGCCAGCCAGTGTGAGAGGAACAGTAGTTGTTGATAGAGAGAGAGAGAGAGAGAGAGAGAGAGAGAGAGAGAGAAAGAGGGGAAGCGATGGGTTCGATTCCAGCAGAGAAGCCCCATGCGGTGTGCGTCCCTTACCCCGCCCAAGGTCACATAACCCCCATGTTGAAGCTGGCCAAGCTCCTCCACTCCCATGGCTTCCACGTAACCTTCGTCAACACCCTCTTCAACCACAAGCGCCTGATCCGCTCCCGAGCCATCTCCGCTCTCCACGCCCTCCCAAGCTTCCGCTTCGCGTCCATCCCCGACGGGCTCCCGCCCTCCGACGAGGACGCCACGCAGGACATCCCTTCGCTGTGCGAGGCCATCCCCAGAACCGCCCTCCCTCCCTTCCGCCACGTCCTCCGGCAGCTTAACGAGGAGTCGCCGCCGGTGTCCTGCATCGTGTCCGACGGAGTCATGACCTTCACTCTCGACGCTGCTCAGGAGCTGGGCGTCCCCGAGGTCGTGTTCTGGACCATGAGCGCCTGCGGCTTCATGGGGTATCTCCACTACCGGCATCTCCGCGAGAGGGGTCTTACGCCTCTCAAGGGTGAGTCAGTCGGTGTCCTCCGCATCTACTTGAATAAGACGCGCAGACATCGTTGTTCATCTGCATCTTTTGATTCTTTGCAGACGAAGGCGACATCACGAGTGGATATCTGGACATGCCGGTGGACTGGATACCGGGCTTCAACAACATGAGGCTGAGGGATTTCCCCTCCTTCATCCGCACGACCGACCCCAAGGACGTGATGCTCAACTTCTGCACCCGCGAGGCGCAACGAGCCTCCATGGCCTCCGCTGTCATCCTCAACACCTTCGAGGAATTGGAGCGGCCGGTCCTGGAAGCCATGGCGTCGATACTCCCTGCGGTGTACACCGTCGGCCCGCTCACCCTGCTCTCTCAGCGAGTCGCCGACAGCCCGTTGACGTCGATCCACTCCAACCTGTGGAAGGAAGACAGCGGCTGCATGGAGTGGCTCGAGGGCCGGAGACCGGGCTCGGTCGTCTACGTCAACTTCGGCAGCATCACCGTGATGAGCAACACGCAACTCCTAGAGTTCGCGTGGGGGCTGGCCAACTCCGGCTACGACTTCCTGTGGGTGATAAGGCCGGACCTGGTGAGAGGAGACGCCGCGGTGCTGCCGCAGGAGTTCGTGGAGGAGACCAAGGAGAGGGGCCTGCTGGCGAGCTGGTGCCCGCAGGAGGCGGTGCTGTCGCACGCGTCCGTCGGCGGCTTCCTGACCCACAGCGGATGGAACTCGACGATCGAGAGCATTAGCGGCGGGGTGCCGATGCTGTCGTGGCCCTTCTTCGCCGAGCAGCAGACCAACTGCCGGTACGCGTGCACGGAGTGGGGCATCGCCATGGAGATCGACAACGACGTAAAGAGGGAGGAAGTGGAAGCACTGATAAGGAAGTTGATGGGTGGGGACAAGGGGAAGGAAATGAGAAAGAAGACAATGGAGTGGAATGAGAAAGCCATGAGGGCCACACAACCAGGTGGGTCCTCTTTCGTGAACTTGGAGAGACTGATCAAGGATGTGATGCTTTGAAGGAGACGACTTGTTCTACACCTTACACGATAAGACATCCGTATCCGTGTGTTATACATTACTGGTAATTCATGTTACTGTAACACACATAAATCCGACAGACGCCTACATCAATCGATAAATATCTAAGCTAAGTTTTCATATCTACCGCTTCACATTCAACACATTGGTCCGCAAAATTCCATGGATGACGTTTTATTTCCCAAGAAAAGACAACGATGAGGCTGCCATGGAGTGACTACACACAACAATACAATAATTGAATGGAAATACTAACGAATATAAAATATGGTGGTCGCATGATGACAGAGTCGCATGTGACGCATCCAATAATTCACTGGTCCCAACAATATAATAATACAAAGAAGACAACCTGGAATGGGAACCAACAATGTCTGACCGGAGCTTTCTGGCTCCCAAATACATATACTATTAAGTTAGCATTTGCTTAGGAAACTATATAAAGTATATCGAGGGAAATATTCACGTCGGAAGACCTGTCATAACATATTCCGATCCAAATCAATGATCCGAAATGGATTATTACAAACCAATGATCCAACATAGTACATGCGAAATGATATCATCAGTTAGGTAGTTTATAATATCATCAGTCATGATCTGAGCTAACTAACTCAAAATATTTAAACCCAAATTAACAATAATAAACTCAATTCAAATCATTCTCCACTTCCAATGTATAACTAACTTGCTAAAGCTGATCCTGTTTTCAACTACAGCATAATTGTCTTTCCCCTAAAATATATGCTTACAATATATTCTTCCAAGGTTCCAATAGCATTCATTCTACAAATCCATTGTATGGAATTTCTATTTGCAGTCCAATAATTTCAAGGTTCCAATCAAGGTTGTCAAATTTGTTTCCTATCTTGGATAGTAAATGGGTTACAAACTCAGATATTATAACATCCTACAAATTATAAAACTCAGATATCTTGTCCTAATATCCTATCAAGTAAACAAAAAAACCACCAGTTTTAATGGTCCTACCTTCGTATAAAGTTAACAAAAAAAAAAACTTGCTTTCCTATGGGACTATCTGACTTCTTCATCGAGAGGTCATGAAAGAGGGAGAAGATGGGAAAAGGAAACAGAAGGTTGGGAGAGGAGAAAGGAGATAAAGGTTATGAGGTAGGAGAGGGCAGGAGAAACAGTACTTTTCAGCTTGATTAATATCTAACATTGATATGAGAACCATAATTCTGTTTAACCCAGCTATGTAATCTAAAAATTCCTCTACTCAACGTAACGCAGCAACATAATCCACGACATCCTAGAATAAGCAAATTCCCCTACTGGAGATTTCAGACACAATTAAATATGCTTTTGAGGTGCTACATGATATTATATTATGAGCACATTTATCATTTCTTTAATGGCAGGCGCTACGACTTAGTAACATCGCTCTTATTATCTCCTAGTGAAAATCTGCATCATCCAACAACCCTATCTATTCACACTTCCAGAAGTTTATTTTCAACAGAAAGTATTGGAGACTAACAAAGCAAATCAATTTTCAGTGCCAACATCCAAATTGCAAAAACATGGAAACAATGTTCAAGTAGTATCCATTATCTAAATAAAAGTAATTATGCTATCAGTCTGTTTATAGCAAAGAGTAAAGCACGTACTGATCTTTGTCTGGTTGGTTCCTTGAGAAAACCATGATCTAGGCTGCGATGGATGGCTTGGAGGCAGCAGAAAGCTTGGACCTCCTCTTGGCCAAACTCTCGCTCCTGCGCTCCCTCTGCTCCTTGAGCCTGGTTGCAAGCAGCTTCTGGTACTCTGCGGCTTCTGACTTGGCCTTGGCAATCCTCTTCTTCTTCTCTGCAATCCTGGCACGCTTCCTTTGCAAAGTCAAGGGAGTCACAAGCCTCTGTATCTTTGGTGCCTTGCTGCACTTCTTGCCTGCAAAGAGTATCGGAAACTTTAATCAATGCAAACATTTCCATACTGGAAAAGTCAAAGCATCTCATAGAGAAGGCAAAAAGGCTAGGCCTTGAATGCATGTTGCAGTAACTTCGGAAATGATACCATCGCAGTAAAATGATCCTATTTCTCTATTTAGGTTCACGCAACCTACCCCGAATAACATCATAAGACAGTTGTTACATGCATGCTTGATTATGAAAAATCCAAAAAGATATCAAGCCAGTACAACTCCATGCAATAAATGAAGTTTACTAAATTTCCAACAAAATGATTGTAAAAGCAAGAACTATGATTGAAGGGGAAAAAACCACAATGGTAATCATCGATTTGCAGTGACAGTGAGGTCACAAAGGGCGTCAAATGTGAATCTAGTAGATGCCCTTATGTGCTAGCACCTTTATTTATATGACAAAAAAAAGAAAAAAATGCTGTGTTGACATATCTAGATAACAAGTTAACAACAAAAGACTGCTAATATAAGCACAAATTCACCAGCATAGTATCTCATAAGGTAAGCAGGATCACCATTTAATGCAGTATGGTAAAATAAAACTGCACCTGATTTTGTTGTGAAGGTTCGGCGGTATGTATTGACGTACTTGCGAACATCATCCTCTTTGGAAAGGTTGAATAGTTTGCGAATTTTGGAGGCCCTCTTTGGTCCCCTCATTCTAGGCTTCTCAATATCAGTTAGTCCAGGAAGATCATTCTCACCCTTCTTAACAATAACCAAGTTTAGAACTGAGAGGTCAGGGCTAACGATGCAACCACGAACTGACTTCCTCCTGCGCTCTCCATTACGCCTTCCATACCCACGGAAGCAAGGTGTACCTTGACAAGATAACAAGATCAAGAAACCAGCTAGAGAATAATTCCAAGTAATTCAACAAACCAAAAGAAGATATACCCCTGTGCAGCAGCAGGCGGACACGACCAGGAGTTAGTACTCCCTGCTTCATGGGAAACCCTTGCTTGTCACAACCACCCATGATTTTGAAAACATAACCTTTGAACTCCTGGTAAAACAAAGACATGTAGCTTACAAGATTTCATCTTTTGAACTTCAGAATAAAGTTATCTGATAAAGGAAAATTGTGGCTGAATCATACCTCTCCAAGAGCATCTCCACTGACTTCCTGAGAGATCCTCTTGTCAAAAAATGCTCGGCTGCACAACATATTATGAACACTTTTGAGTATATTTCAATACATTAACCAATAACAATATCAAAAGAACATAACCAAAATAAAAAAATTAAAGCAACCCTTGGTCAAAGGAAACTCAATAATTTTGGTTTTTGCCCATGATCCAGACACAACTTAATCTCCAAACCCAGTTATTAAATTAATAAAATGACATCCAAAAACCAAAAACAATTAAGAAATGCACAGAACTTCCCCTCAGTGTCACACATATTTTGGTGTAAGTTTAAGTCTTTCATAAATCAAGGAACAGGTAGCACTATGATGTTACATGTCGATAGATAAAATTAGATCGCCCATTCTCTGGATGCTGAATGATAGTAATTGAAAAACCAACAATGTGAAGATACATGGCCAGACAGTTGAGCACCATTTGATTATACTATACTTACATAATGCAAAAAGGGCAGCACAACACAGAAAGTTTTGCCACTGCATAATCTAGGAAGGTCAGACGTGTCCACCCATGCCCATGCACTTGAAGTGATTGCATTTGCCATTTGAACCCATGATCCAGGACACAACATACCAATCCTCCCATTGGATAAAGACCTGTCTGTCCTCTCCAAGAGAGTTAAGCACGAGTCTCCAAGTGACTTAAATTACCCAAAGATCATCCAACAAAATGAAATCTTATCTACCAATTACTTTGTATTGATGCAGCATACACTAATTTGAGCTTCAAAGGACACCTCAAAAACATAGTTCTTGTTGATGGATTTCTTTCTTCTTAATATTGTCTTTTACAGATTCTCTTGTGTTATTTTGATAATCCAGCAACCAAAACTTCGTATCGACTAATTTCGTCTGACATGTTAATCCAAACAGTTAAACTCATCAAGTGTTCTTCACTACCAAAACTAGAAAAAAAAACTAAGCACGACTTATATCTCCAAAGAAACTAAAATAACTTGCAACTCAATGGTCACATTACAAACAACGCAGGTCTCCATCAAACTGAACATACACATGCATATGCGAGCACACACACATGGAAAAGAAACTTAAGGAAAAAAATCGAAGCCCTAATTATACACACCAATCCTGTTAGCGCATTTGTAGCCAATGCTGCAATACTTTCAATCTAATAAGAGTTCAGATAGCCATAATTTACAGTCACTCCAACGAGTTATTTTTACATCCAAGGAAAGAGCATTCCACAAACCAACATAAACTTATCACCATCCGAAGAAAAACCTTAATATTGAAAGCGCACCAATTTCTTCGTGAATGGACCAATGATGGACGATAAGTAGCAAGGAACATTAAAAAAAAATTGCACTAGAATAACATGATAAAATAACAAGGAAAAAGCAAATTCCGATCTACAAACAAAACGTAGAACATCAAACATAATCATTCCGAATCCATAGTAGCTTACAGCTTCTGATCGTCATCAATTTCCAGCTTCTTCTGGCACCCAGTGGTCGGATTCGCAATATTGAACTGCAAAAACAATACCAAAAACCAACAACTAAGACGAACTCAACCCTGAACATTACAGTCCGACACAAAAAGGGGAAAAAGAACAGTACGATAAGAGAAATCCCAGAAACGCAAAGATGAGTCCGAATCGTACCTTCATCTTGTATCAAACAGTCCCTTGGCCGAGCGCGAGAGCAGAGCACGAAATGCTAACTCGCCGCGACTCGCCGCTAGGGTTTCTCATGGCGCACGGAGGGGCTTAGCCCATTTATAGCGACGGTGGATCGTTATCATCGTACGTGATATGGTGGTCTCCACCGTTTGATCGTTAATATTCGAGGCGCACTCGAGCGGTTTGACACCGGCCGACTCGGTTGGCCTGCTTTGATTCGCGTTGAGGCTGAACCGAATCGAACCCAATCCAAACGTAACGAACGAGATCGAACCGTAGAGACTCGAGAGATATGTTTTATGAGTTTTATGTATTTAGTGATTGTTAAATCTGGTTATCCAACATGGATATTGATTCGAATTTAAATTGTCCATATCATATTTGGATTCAACATGATGTGGATCCTCTTATCTGGATATTGTGGACATTTTACTGATGTCTATCGTAGACGAATCAGATGAGGACACATCATCATCATCATCGATTCGGATCATTCAATGGTGCTCACGGCTTCCTGAGCTGTCGCCGACACATCGCTCTCCCCACTGGTTCACAATAAAGCGTAGCGTCACAAGACCAGTCCTTCCCATTTGTCCTGCGGCAACGTGTCGTGATCAAGTTGGCTCAGACAGCTGTCTCTTGTAGCTTTGTCATAATTGACGGCAGATCAAATGCTCTCATGGGATCCACCGTGCGCCCTCCCGCGCCCCTATTCGTTCCTCGCCGCTCGTTTCTGCGTCCGTTGGCTCTCCGTCTTTATCGCACGGCCCCCAAATTTTCCACCTTTTGTTTTTCCGTAAAAAGGAAAAATAGAAAAAATGTTTCCTGTGCCGCTCTTCTCCAATGATCGTACGACGTTTCCGCTGCTGGTGTCATTCTTACAGCCGTCAGGACCCACAGTGGCCGGTCGCGATGTGGGATTGGAACGGTCCGTTTCATGGTGCCACCGGAGAGGATCCTTCTGCGATCTTTTATCTTCCTCTTTAAAAACTGCCCTCTCTGCCACTTCTTCTTCCCCGCCCCCTCCCCACCCCTCTACGATTTCCTCCTCCTCGGTTTCTTTGGGCGGTAGAGGCGGCGGCGGAGGAGGCTACGACGGAGATGGCGGGGACGAGGGAGGAGAACGTGTACTTGGCGAAGCTGGCGGAGCAGGCGGAGCGGTACGAGGAGATGGTGGAGTACATGGAGAAGGTGACGGGAGCCGCGGCGGCGGAGGGGGAGGAGCTCACAGTGGAGGAGCGCAACCTCCTCTCGGTTGCATACAAGAACGTCGTGGGGGCCCGCCGCGCCTCGTGGCGGATCGTCTCCTCCATCGAGCAGAAGGAGGAGAGCCGCGGCAACGAGGCCCACGTTGTCGCCATCCGCGACTACCGAGCCAAAATCGAGGCCGAGCTCAGCTCCATCTGCGGCGGCATCCTCCGCCTCCTCGAGGAGCGCCTCGTCCCCTCCGCTTCCGCCACCGACTCCAAGGTCTTCTACCTCAAAATGAAGGGCGACTACCACCGCTACCTGGCCGAGTTCAAGACCAGCTCCGACCGCAAGGACGCCGCCGAATCCACCCTCGCTGCCTACAAATCTGCCCAGGTGCTTACTAGTCCGATCTCTCTTCCGATCCGACGCCGATGGTCTCGCCCGATCTCGTGTCGATCGAGTTAGAATCCGTTGTCAAATCGTAGGATCGTGTGGTTTGGTCGATCTAGATGGTGGATCTCGGATGGATACAGGGATAGGGTAGGGTCGGGGTTTGGGTCTTTGAGATGTTGATTCGTCTTGTTTGTGGACTGATAGGATCTCGCCATGGCGGAGCTTCCGCCGACGCATCCGATCCGGCTGGGGCTGGCCCTCAACTTCTCAGTGTTCTACTACGAGATCCTCAACTCACCGGACCGTGCCTGCAGCCTCGCGAAGCAGGTAAGCGATGAATCCCCTTGATTCCAAGATTTCACATTTTTTATCCTGTGCGCATATATATGTATATTGGATTGCAGAAATAAGTAGTTTTTATGGATGTTTCGAACCTCCTTCTTGGTAGTTCTTCGGCTTCAAAGTTCCGTGCTTTCCCTTTCAATTTCTATTATGTATTGCTATTCCTTGTTTAGAATTTAAATGCCATTCGATTGATTTGTTTTTCATCACTATCTCTTTTTGGCTATTTTTTGTGACAAATTTTGTTAACATTGCCTTGTAATTTCCTTTTTCAGTTTTATCTGCTGTTAAATTGTTGATCATTATAGCGGACATCTTTAAAGTGCCAAGGTTTTATGTTCACATGTCTTTGATCATAGTCTTTTAGTTTGGTTTTCGACCATTAATTCTGCTTGGTTTTGCTGGCTGCCTTGTCATATTAATCTGTTCTTGCTACTGATAGAAATGACTGTCCTCTGGAATATTTTTATCTGTGTTTCAAGGTTGCAACTCCCTGTTTGGAATTTTGTTTCTTTGGCATCCAAAAGTAGGAGATGATTGTTGTTTTCTTGTTGTGCTCGCATCTGATTTCCATGGAGGCTAAAATTGTTTTATGTCATTGAAGTAAGCATTTTGTTTGCAACATATATGTATGCACATACATATGCAACACGGACAAAATTGGTTGTGTTGTATATTGCTGTGGAGATTGATCTATAACTTTATTTGCTCTCCGTGATTGCCTCTCTGTTGTTTATTAATAGTGTGCGTCAAGATGATTTTTGGTAGATGATAGCTATGAGCTTAATGCAATCGCTTTTTTTCAATTTGTTCCAAGCCAGTCCTGTGACTAACTCGAAATGCTGTTTCCAATTTTCGGAAATGGTTAGATTCTCTTAATTCTGGTTTTTCTTCGTTTGAAGTTCATAAGGTTTCAAAATATCAGTTTGGATTTTTATGCATCGACTGATTTTTTATTTTTTTTGTTTAATAGTGATACCACATGGTATGTATGGCTTGATACTAGTTACCAAAGAGGGTTTGAACTCTTGGTTCAATGCGAAGGTATTAGCTGGTAAAGATTTTGATAGTGTACCGCCTTTGTCACTTACCCATTATCCAAAAAAAAAAATTTGGTTCAATGAATTTGTCATGTTTAATTTGACTTGAATAACCTTCAGGAAAGAAGTTGAGATTATGAGAATTTTGTTTCATGTTAATCAGAGAATTAGACGTGTTCATCATGATGGGTAATGAAATCACTTTGTGTGGTTGATCCTATCAGGCATTTGATGAAGCAATCGCCGAACTGGATACTCTGGGAGAAGAATCATACAAAGACAGCACTCTCATTATGCAGCTCCTCCGCGACAATCTGACATTGTGGACTTCGGACATGCAGGTGCCTCAGATGTTCTACTATGAATTCTAGTTAACCCCTTTTGCCAGTTATTGTGCAGGCAAAAGAAGAACCCTATTAATTTCTGTGCATTTGCTTGCTTGCTTGCCGTTAATAGGATGATGGAGTGGATGAGATCAAGGAAGCACCCAAACAAGAGGAGGAGCAGTAGGATAAAAAGATGATCTCTCTCCCATTAAGCACTTCAATATCTTCAAATTCTCTTGCTTAGCGGTGTGATAGAAAGAAGGTGGAGTTCACCCCTCGTCCCTTCATCCGTTGCTGTCGTGTTCTCCGAATTCTTCCGCCTTGTGTTTCTTCTCCTGTGTGGTCGGTCTCGCAATGGTGACTCCACTTACATTGTGTTTGGATTTGAGAGAAATGCTTTGTAACTGATTGGTTGACTAGATACAGCCCACTGTTTTATGGATTTGTGCTGGTGGAATGCAATGATCGCTTATAAGAATCAAACCAGTATAAATTCTGTGTTATGTTGTCCTCTATGATCGATCACTATACTCGTATCAAGTTGTTTCAGTCGTTCTTTGTCTGTGCTTGGGTTAAAAGGGCAACTCTTAGCAGCGTCTGCCATAACCGGATGAAAGCAACAGTTCAAGAATGGCACAGTGGCAGCTATTGTTCTCGAGCCTCAATCTTCCAGTTATGCAAAAGGTCGTGCATGTTGTTGTAGAGATGGATTATAGCATCAAATAAGATAAAACTAAACTTATGACATCAAAAATGAACCTAAAAATATAAGGAATTGAACCACTCAGAGAGTAAGTATTGTTGAGTTTGGATTACGACTTTGACACATTAACCTAATGCATCATGCATCTCGAGAATGATCGAAGATAGTAGGAGATGCAACATTTACGAATGTTTTGACAAAAACGTCAAAAAAATAACTGACAAAGAATATTACATAAAAACGAAATATTATTAGGATTTTCTAGAGCGAAAATATGATATAAACATTAATCATCTCAACATCGCAATAATCCGCAATTTTTTGAGCAATAGACTATCTTGAACCTTTATTTATGCAATCATTCAGAGTTTTGACTTGATTTACTAAAGTATATTTTTATATTTTATATTAATCATTCATAGTTTGATTTGATTTCCTAAAATATAATTTTATACTTTATATTATTCATAAAATATTTGTCTAAATGTTCACCTCCACTAACTCGTTTTTCCTTTTTCTCAGAGGAGGTTTCAACAAGACTCATTTTTTCCAGAGGAATATCACAATAGTACTGTATGACTGAGATAAAATTAATTAAAAATTAACTAAGTTCATGATAATAAAAGGAATGCATTAGATAAACACAGTGCCCATTGATAAACAAGTCAGACTGACACAAACATCACAAGTGTAGATCTAAATGAACCTTTTAAACAGCTAAAGAACTAAGATGGCGATCTTGCCAAGATTTCAAATTGTATTCTAATACTAATCCTGTACAGCCACTTTCTGTTGATGGTAATACATACCAGACTGCAATCCAGAATGTTGGAGGGATACATTTCTCTGTGGTTCAAATGTAAACTGCTACTAATAGCTACATTACACAGGAAGAACATCTTGCAAGATGTCTCAAAGGAGATCAACCAGAGAATCCAAAGTAGAGGCTAGAAATCTGCTTCTCCAAATAATTGCAGCCGCTGGTTCCTGTTGTAGGAGGAAAATCTATCAGCTTATGAAAGATCAAAGAGTATCCTCATTCATTTTGATGGCATACATAATGATGATGACCATCCAACTACCATGTTTCGAAGAATATGCTTAGTCGTAGAGAAATGAAACAAATATCATGGCTTATCAAAGAGTATCCTTATTCATTTTGATGCCATACAGAAATGATGATGACCATCCAACTACCATGTTTCAAAGAATATGCTTACTCGTAGTTGTAGAGAAAAGAAAAAAATATCATGGCTCACCAAAGAGTATCCTCATTCATTTTGATGCCATACAGAATGATGATGACCGCACAACCACCATGTTTCAAAGAATATGCCTAGTTCTAGAGAAAAGAAACAAATATCATGGCTTACGCTACATGTCATCGATGGTGTTGATCATATGGGAAGTTTCAGAATGCAAGGAAATATTTCTAACATATGCCAAGCCTCTGCATGCAAAAATAAACCAACTAAACCATCAATTAAGGATTTCTGGCCCAAAATCAAAGAAATTAACAGTAAACCTTTACGATTAAGAAAAGAAAGCACTCTGTCAACCCTAAATTCCAATGCAATGCATGTGTCGGTTAAGAGGGCAGCTTAATGGAATCTCCCTGTGATTCTCGACTAGCACAATATTTGCACTTCCATTTCAAAATGGAAATAAAATGTGGAGGAAACATATAAAGGATGTCACCAAAGATACTTTGGGCACTCCGATGATTCAACATAAAATAAGTTATCCACATAGAAAATTTACTAAAGGGTTAAAACTATTCCAAAATGTTCAAAAGTTGGAAACTTTACCAATGGATACCAAAGTTGATAAATCAGTGTCCAAACCAAGAAGTGACTGAAGCTGCTTGTGATACTCGCTAGTGTTACCATACAGAAGACAATGAAAATAAATATCTAAGCCACATTCTTCTCTAGTTTGAGGTATTTTATTATACCTTCGATTTCATGATTGTGATAGTGCCAGTGATTGAAGTCAAAAAGACACAAGTAATTAGGGCACCACTGATGTTGGCCTAGCATCTGATCTCCATACATAATAAAGATGCCTTGATTGATAATATCGACTGTAATGGACTCATTTCATAGTTGCAATTGAACTTCCGTAGCAGTTAAATTTTCGTTATACTTGTAGCAGCAGATAGAGCTGGAGAGCAGTAGACTTGGGTAAACAACAAAACCTTACAGTATGCAGTCTTGAGAGAACAAGAAGTAGATGTCGGTGCGGTAGAACACGCTTACTCGGTGTTTTTACCCCTTCAACTTTTACTAAATTTCCTTGGCTTTCTATCTTATGTAAGCCATCTTTGTCCCTTAAAAGGACAAAGAATGTGGGCACTCTTATCCTACCAAGGAGGAATCTTTCTGGAAGAGAACAACAATTCACTGTTTGCAGCAGTAAAAAAATCTTCAAATCCTCAGACCCAGTAAAGAAAATTAGGATACATGAATACAGATCAATCAAAATTGTCTTAGCATATATAAAAGAGACAAGTGCATCTTATAGGGATCATAATTTGGGGTAATTCTAGTAGATATTGTCCTACACAAACAAACCCTTCAATCATATAGGAGCCACAAATGCAATCAAACCTAATATATGATTTTATTGACATCAAAGAAGAATGGTTATGGGGGGGTTTGGGGTTTAGATCTGCAGAATGCAATTGCAAGGACATCTATTTGTACTCATGGCGTGAAGTGATCATTAGATTCTCAAGGAGGAGTTTAATGTACAGTAAAAAGCTACTGAATCACATAGGATGAAGGATAAAACCCTACCATGCTTCCGGCAAAGAAATGGATTTTACCTTTACCGCCTGCGTCGAGGTTTGTATTGAGAACTAAGGGATGAAAGTTGCTTGCTTCAGGAATCCCCTAATCTTGGGCTCGGCAGCTGAACCCCTGGGGACGTCGGCAACCCAAGTGCCGGTGCAGTCATCATCATCTGGTATGCCGTCCGCGGCGACAGCAGGCATCCGAACCCTAGCGGCGAACTCGAAGGCGGAAGCACGGGCGCCGCCGTGGGGGACGGGGCCGGGCCGCCGCCGCTGCGAAGGCGTCGCATGTAGGCCGAGATTGGCGACTCCGCCGCGGCACTGACGGTGGGGAGCGGCGGCAGAGGCGACAGCGGTGGCCGCGTCCAGGGGTCCACGGCAGGCAGCGGCGGAGCGGGGACCAGCGCCGGAGGGCGGGGGGAGAGGTGGGCCAACGGCGGCGGGCGGATGCGGTGGAGACGTGAGGTGGGGGCGACGGTGGCCGCGGCCGCGGCAGGAGGAGGAACAGGCGGCGGCGCCTCGGCAGGCGGAGGGCGGCTCTGGTGGTGCGCGGAGGAACCGGTCAGCTTCTGGACGACGTCGCGGAAGTCGTTCTTGTCGATGTTGTACACCGGCGGCTGCGGCTGGTACGGCGGAGCTCCCCCGCCGCTACCAACGCTGGTCCCCGCCGGAGGACCCGGCGGCGCCAGCGGCTGCGCAGCAGCAGCGGCCGGAGCAGCAACGGTGTTAGGCTCAGGGACAGCGGCAGCGTTTCTTTGACCAGGCTTGGAGATCTTGTAGGAGGCTCTGTTGAGGGACCTGAGTGAGCTCTGTACGTTGCTATTGCTTGTCTTGCTGTTGCTGATAGAGCTGCCACAGCCGCCCTGGCCACAAGGATTGCCAGCAGCAGGAGTGGAGCGGTCATCGACAGCGATGGTGACCGTGGATGTGGAGGATGAGGAGGTAGAGAGGTTAGCTGAGGAAGGACAGCTTCTCTCCATCATTACCTGCAACACAAACACAGCGTGAGGTGCTTGAATCTTTCTCCCCTCTCGCTTGTCTGAAGAAATGGGTGGGTGTTGTGTCACACAACAACAACAAGAGGAGCTTCAACACACTAATTGAATACAGGCACAAAAGGACACCACACATGTTCATTAAACAACACCTTCTGTGTGTCACTTGTCGCTTTCTTCTGACATATAAGCAGCCTATTCGAAAGGAATCGTGTCTACATGAATTATATTATGGCGTGCAGAGAAAGAGAGGCCAAACCCTATCATCCACATGATGTGGGTGCTGAATCTAACCATCACAGTTAGGCCACACACTCCACTCAAACTTTGGAGAAGCTTCCAAATGAATTAGATACGGATGGCTTGAGCTCTTCATTTCAGTAAGCTGAGCTCATCACGACAGGAGATGACAGAAAAATAATGACAACATATATAATAATATTTTCAGATCCTATTTATATGATTCCGCAGCTTAGCAGACAGATCTAATCGGAAATAGAAGAAGAATTGGCCCAATTTGCTGTGTATGGAAGACTGGTCGATACCAATATGCTCTGGTATGACTACTTTGGAGACATGCCTGACATAAGATCAGATGATAAGGTGGGCTATACAGTGGTGACACAGAAAAAGGGAAGCTGAAGCAACTGATGATATTGAAGATGATGATGATAGAGATGGACGGTCAAAAGGTTGCGTTTTTGGAGACGGTAAGACAGCAGCTTTGGGGGAGATGTGACTACGCAGTAATAATTTCTGGCTTTCAAGAGGAATTCTAAGATTCTGTCCTTAAAATCATGCGACCGCTAGATGGGGCTCCTTTGACTCAAAAAAGCATCGCTTTTGACCGCCCCACAGTGCCCGTCCTTCTCTTTCTTTCTTTTCTCCACCAAACTCTACTCGTAGTTTTAGACGGTCTTAACATGTATTTGCATACCAACGACAAGAAAGTACACAGACATACCTGTCAGAAGCAGCAAGATTGAGTGAAACACGATTGGGGGTGCCTTGCAATGTGCATCCAGGTATCCACCTTGACAGCACCAGCAAGCTCAAGACAGTCATTGATGAGGTTGTAGAGAAGCCAGGGAGCATCAGCTGTAACATGAAAAGCTTGTTTGAGTTGGGGAGATTACACAAAGATTTAAAAGAATGACTAAATCATTCATGCCGTCTCAAAAGAACAAGAATAAGCTCCCAGAGAATGCATTTCTTGGCACAGTGATAATTCTGAAATCTATTGTTATCTTCCTTGCTTAAAGGAACTTAGCAAGAACAGTAGGCAAGTCCATACTAAATATACTCTCAGGCTTTACGGCAGCCATGAAGAGACAACCAAGTACACCTGCAAAAGAAAGCATATAAGAGCATCTCTATGATCGAATCATGGAAAGAACAATAAAGAGAAAAAGTGTTGCACAAACAATAAAAGAAAGAAAACTTCTCCAAATCATATTTTGTGAACATTTGATTGCTTGCTCTTCTATGTAGTTTTATACTAAATGAGGAATGAGGAGTCATACCACTTGATGGACATCCATCCCTAAGTTCTGTAAGAAACTCCTGAAAAGCCATCCACTACTTCGTTATGTATAGCATCTGCGTCGCTTATGCGTTAAGCCTCACATTAGTAGCATGAACTTGGAGAACCAATTCATCCACATAAAGCACAGCTCCTGATGCCTATAAGACCTTCCTAAAACTGTCACTGCACTATTTGCTTTGCTCAGTGCCAAAAAGACACTGCTTCCGCACAAATATAATTTGAAGGATAGTGCGTTTGAGTTCTTCATTTCAGGGGAAACACAAAGTGGATGTCTTTCTAAACTATCAATGATTAATCACAGTAAGATGTTAGTTCATCTGTTTATTTTCCCCAGTGATTTTGATGTCTATCATTTATGGTTATCGGGATATGATGAGAATATACTCAATCCGAGCATAGAAAATTAAAATAAGCGCTGTATTTAACAATTGCAAGGTCTCTCAAACAAGATAATTACAAGTTTCTATGGTTCCATGATCAATCTAAACTCAATAATAACAACAAGTCATAATATTCCAACTATTTAGGAGCAGCAACATGGATCTTCAATGGATCAATGACATTAACTGAAAGTTGCCTGTGGTACAGGTCCGCATGATGGAAAATAGTATTAATCAGAGTCTAAGTTATGGATGGTAGTGTAGACTATAAAACAAAAAGGTGCTTATAAGGTAACAGTTAATAACAAGTTACAGAAAAAGAGAAAATTAGATCATAGAAATATGAAAACTTTACAAAAGGATCTTGCTAGTGTCTATGTCAAGTTGGTGTCACTAATGGTTAAAAAAGCTAAAATTTCCTAATGCAATTACATCTGAGGATAAATGTAACACCTCGATTAGTTTAAAATGAGCAAGATTAATATTGACTTATAAAGATCTGATAAGTGTACTATTATAAATTTAGTATTTGTATACAATCAGGAGGGTTACTCATGGATGAACTCAGAGAGCTCGTCACGATATGGAGCCATCAGCGAACTTCAAATTATGCCTATCAACCTAAAGTTTCACCAGCATAAACTAAGAGAATCAAACAATCAATAGGTGCATTAGCATCTATACTCTGTCAATATGATTTTGGGCTGTCAGCCCAGAAACCAATACCTCATTGGAAACGAGATTGTCACCAATTGATAGTAGTCTAAAAAGGAAAATGTTCTTCTTATGCATGATCTGTATAACGACTAGTAGTAATAGTGGTGGTTCACTCAGCAGCCTAAATCGATCGAGCATTCCTTGTTGAAGTCCGTCAATGGGCGCAAGACTGCAAGGCAAACTTTTCCTAGGCAATTCGACAAACACGTAACTGTCTCAAGTAATGAATGACACCATGGACTCGGTCAAACTTACGATTGCATTACCACCAGTCTTAGATCGATCGTATACGGAGCAGCCAACCCCAAATTAGCCCGCGACGGAGAGTTGGACTTGACCGCCAGCAGAGTCAACATCTTGGAAAGAAGTGGTTGTAGACATGGGAGTCATCCCGTCAAGCAAGGTTCCCAAGTTGCTAACTTTGGATGGCGAAACGTTACCTGGGAACACCGCCTGCCTCCTCACCTCCCTCCTCCAACGCATCAACTGCTTGGAACTTTCGCAGCGGAACGCGCTGCGTCACCGAGACACATCGCTTGCCTGCTTTTTGCGAAGGAGAAACCCCTGCATCGCCGTCTGATGCGTCATGAACGGGTGCTACGTCCTGACAGCTGGATTACATGACACCGCTTTGGTGTGCACAGCCAAATGCAATGTGAAAACGCAAAAAAAGAAAAATAACTAAATAAATAAAAATGACGGATAAACGAACAGAATAGTCTGAGCCGTACCTAATTCGATCCGACGGATCCCGTCGAGTCCTCTGACTTAGCTATTGCTATTATATGGCTTTAAGAAAAAGAAGAAAAGAAGCCCTCTTCTCTTCTTGCAACCGACCATTACCACTTCGTTCTGTCTCCCTCTATATAATCCATCGCACCCTTTCTTCTCTTCTTTCCTTCCGACGCCAAACCCTAGTAAAGCCGGTTAGCTTTCGCCTCCCGATCTCGACTCGGAGTTGGGGGATCTAGCAGGATGGAGATGGTCGCCGCTACCCTTCGCTTAGCTTTGCTCGCCGCCGCCGTGGCGCTGCTCGCCGTGACATCTGCCGCTCAGGGCCCCAGCCCCAGCCCCAGCCCCAGCCCCGCTCCCGTGAAACCCCCGACCCCGGCGCCGACGAAGCCTCCCGCCGTCGCCCCCGTCACCCAGCCCCCGGCGCCGACGAAGCCTCCCGCAGTCGCTCCCGTCACCCCGCCCCCGTCCGTGGCACCCCCGGTTTCCCCTCCAGCTTCCACCCCGCCCTCTCCCTCTGTTTCCACGCCTCCGTCGGAGGCTCACGCCCCCTCCCCTCCCGCTCCGCCGCCGGCCGTCCCACCTTCCTCAGCCCCCACGTCGCCGCCTTCGGGCAACGGCGCGGCCCCCATGACCATCAGCTGGATCGCCGTGGCCGGCCCGGCGCTCGCCTTGCTCGCTGTCTAGATCCGTGCATGCTCCGCCTGGCTCGACTTCTGCCGTCGGGTCTTGATCGGACGGTGGCCTCTTTTTGTCCTTATTTTTCGCGTGATTATTGTATTATTAATATATAATGATTGTAGTGCGTTTTTTTTTGTTCTTTTGACTGTAGACACGTGAATGTGACTGTACCAATGCTGCTTAGTTTATTCCTATCTTTATTTTACCATTCTACCCCTTTCTCAGCTATTCTTAATTTCGACGGTGGGTATTCAAGTAAACATAAATGTCGGACGCGTGTCTTCCAAGTGCGCGGGAATCGAGCACCGGACACGTGCGGTGTTCTGACGTTTCGGGTCAGCGGCAGTGGGAGTGAAGTCCAGCTGTGGGTTGTTGGACGGGAACGATGTCATGTCGTGTGTCACGTGGTGGTGGCAACAAAATAATATGCCCATGACATTTTCTTGCTCTTTATTCTCTTTGTCCGTCGCATTAGCAGAAAAGTCGAATGACGCACTCGCCGAAGCAAGTTTTATGGTGGATAAACGTGCTGCGATGGGAAGGAAGAATATGAGTTATTGGCACCATCATCAGCCATGCATTAATCCATTAATAAATTTAAATACATTTTATAATTTGAAATGTTCCATCACATTTGATCAATCTGAACACAAGTAGTAGGCGATTACTATTGGCTCATCTAATTCATATGGAAATCATACCTATTGCATCTTCGATCAGATCTCACCTGATCTGATCCGATCGTGTGCAACACGATTTTTTTTGCAAATCGAGTCACATAAGGACGGATCAGATTTAACATCAACGATCCGACGCGATCCAGTGATGGGAGGACGATGGGCCGGCAGAGGGGAAGCCGTCTATCAGCGAGTGAACGGCTGGAGATGATGCACCGTCGAAGCCGTCGTATGATGCCTCGGTTTGTCAGAACTCAAAAGGTTCGGATTTGACATCGAACTTTTCATACACGGGGGAGAGATAAGATCAAACCATGGTCGAGTTCCACGGCGCCAGCACAAGAAGAGGACGAAGCGCAGTAGCAGTCAACAGCAAGAACAAGAGTAAGAGTACCATGTTTCTGCTTTGACTCAACATATGTCTTCGATTGTTTCCCTTGATCATGAATCGTTTCTGCGGGAGAAATCCCTAGCAGTCTCTCGCTGAAGGAATTTCGTTTCAGGTCTGCGTTTTCATCTGTGATAATAAGGGTTTTTTCTAATGAATATTATCTTATCGAATCTTTCGCTGTCTTCTTCAAGATTTTTCTTGCTGTTGTTGAATCTCGCATCAAACAGAAACATGGATCACTTGCGATGCTGAAAAATTACGGGGTCATATCCAAATTTAGCATTGCTTTTAGATCGAAAGCAATCTTGATTTCTGCATAATATTTCCCAGGGTTTCTTTCTTCTCTGCCAAAGTTTCATGATCTTGAATAATAGCAGTTATTGGAAGGGGATGCTGTCTGTCGTTCATTCTCGAGGTCTTGTTTTGTATGTGCGTGCGTGTATACATGTATGTAGAGTGTTGAATCTGGCATGAAATCAGAACCATGGATCACTACGACGTGTGTGCTCTTTCACCTTGCCCCAAAAGAAAGTAATGGGTAGCAACCAATGAAGCTAAAAGTTACCCGATCATATCCAAATTTAGCAATTTAGCATTGGTTTTAGATCAAGAGATGTCTTGATTTCTGCATGATTATTTCAAATTGTTTCTTTCTTCCCTGCCAAAGTCTGATGATCTTTAATAATAGCCAATTCTTGGAAGAGAAATGCTGTCTGTCATTGATTTTCTCGAGGTTTCGTTTTGTGTGTAGATATACATGTGTATCCAGTATTGAATCTTGCATGAAATCCGAACCATTGATCACTATAGCTCTTCCACCATGCTCCAAAATAAAGTAATGCGTAGCAACCAATGAAGCTGAAAATTTATGCAATTTTATCCTAATTTTGCATTGGTTTTATAGAGTTCTTTCTTGTCGGTCAAAGTTTCAGGCTCTTCAATAATAGCTCTGCTTATTCGAATAGTGATCCTGTTTGTCATTAAATTTTCTTCTATGATTTTGTTTTGTGTGTTATATGGTCTGTTGAACTGATGACATTAATGTCTAGATTTGTGAAGCAAGGTAATGTGAGCATGGTTTATGAATCATCCGAGGACAAGATTCAGGCAAAAATGGCCACTTTCCCCCGTGACATCTTGTTCTGCATCCTTTCCAGGTTGCCCCTGAAATCTGTTCTTCGGTTTTGTTGTGTATCTAAGTTATGGCTTGATGTGATAAAAAGTCCAGAGTTCGGGTACCTCCACTCTAAGAAATCAGCTGGTGACCCTACATTACTAATTCTGTCCCACCGTCTACTGAAGGAGAACATCATCAGCATAAGCCCAATAAGCCTCAGGGGTCATCATCTCCACATTAGCGATAATTCCATCAGTAATCTGGTTGGTTCCTGCTCATTGAATTTAGTAGGGGCTTGCAATGGCTTCCTGTGTTTTGCATCATTCGATCATGAGCGTATCCTGGTCTGTAATCCTATCACAATCGAGTTTGTCATTCTACCGAAACCCGGTACCACTCTTCCTCCAGAGCCTCTCACAATAGTCTATGGTTTTGGGTTTGATTCTACGTTAGAGACATACAAAGTTGTTCGTGTATCATATTCTGAAGGATCTTTACACGGTGATGCTAATCTTAAGGTTTCAGTTGAGGTATACAACTTGGGTGCAACAGGGTCTTGGAGAGCAGTGCGAGACTTTCAGCAGCCTCCGTGTGGTCTGCCTGTGTTTGCTAATGGACATCTGCACTGGTTAGTACATCCACATTTTTCTGGTGCTGATAGAATCATATCATTTGATATCGGAAAAGAGGAATTGGTAATGACACCTCACCCAAATTTTGGTTTGAGATTCAGTATTTCCGAGCTGGGAGGGTGTTTGTCTGTGGTAGATCTTAGGAAGCGCACTCTCATTGAGGTATGGGTGCTTAAGGATCAATTTAACAACTATTGGCAGCAGGAATACATCCTTCCTGTAGGTGTGCCTTATGGTCTTGATATGGGGCTTCCTAGGCTGATATCCATCTCTGAGAAGAATGGAGTACTACTGATTTGGCTACAGGATGCAATATTTTCATATGAGCAAAGAACCTTGAGTCGGAAGAAGCTGCTGATATCAGGGTTGCCATCATGGTTGGATTGGGAGATTTGCTGTGGGTTTAGGCCGAGTCTGGCTCCGCTGAGGGGCAATCTTGAAAGATTGAAAGAGAACATGGATGTTGCATATTTTACTAGTGACATGGAAATTTATTCCCAGCCCATAATTTCTTCACAGATTGTGGAGTATAAAGCTATTGGTAGGTGTGATGGCCTAGTATCATGTTTTGTAAAGAATGGCATGTTAGTTCCTTGAAATATATTCCTTGTGTTCATATGGATTTGAAATCATATAGATATAATCGGCTAGCTTTGAAATATTTGTTGCTAAGTGGAGGTAAAATTACTAGTTACTACAGCTGTGGAGTTTGTATATTCAAGTGGTGTATTACAAATTCTGCTTTGCCTTGTCTTAATTTATGGAATAATGTTCCTTGTTCTATATTTGTTACCTTAAAGAAATTTGTTTCTCATCATCTTCCTAACAGCATTAGTTGTTAAGTTATTGATCTGGTAATTATTTTCTTTGTGATTCTTTATGACTTTGTTTGAGATCTTTTCCTTTATGAGAATCTTTATCTGCTTTACGTTAACCCTCCCAAGATCACAGGAGCCTAATGCACTGGCCTTGCCCTATTTTATATTTTCAAGAATGTGTATGTGATTAAAAATGAAGCGTACGTATAACTGATGTGACTTAACTAGAGAAAAAAAAAAGGTGAAACCTCTTATTTATCTCCTGTAAAAATTGATTATTCTCATAGATAAAGGTCAGATTCATAAATGCAGGGTGCTTTTCCTAAGTTCTTGATAACATGTTGCTATCAATTCTTTTTGGAAAGATGCAAAAGCGAGAGGTACAAAATATAAAAGAAATTCTTTCTCTTTTATTTATTTGATTTTGATCAGTTCCATATGAAGTAAGGAAAGTATATGGATGTTGCAGATCATGTTGGGAGATGATATGATTGACTCCATACATGATGCTTGGGGACAAATGGTGGCTTTATTACCTATTGATATTGTGAAAACTCTCTCAGTTACATAAACGGTCAGACTAAATACTATTTGGAGGTAATCTTTTTTCTTCTGGAATGTGCTGTGGAGTTCTGTAAGAGGCAACTTTTATTATTATTTTTATTCTGATCATATTTCGTATGTAAATTTCTACATTTCTTACATGAACATTGAAACCAAGTACTTAGGCACATAGTCATAATACCTTTAATTCATAGGAAAAATAGTACTACATAGGTAAAGCCTTTTCTCTATATGTGCAGCTAACCATTCTCCATAGAAATCTGACTGTGATCATAGAAACCAGGATATATATATATATATATATATATATATATATATATATATATATATATATATATATATATAAGCTTCAGATCAAATATGATGGCAGTGAAGGGTTGGGATTGTGATGAAAAAGCTGAGTGCATTGCAGAATTCAAGGAGCAGATTTTACCAAGAATTTGTGGTGAGAAATATTTTTTACTTTGAATTCAAAGGAGACAGCTTCTCGTGTGACTTTGGTGGTGGTGTTAGTCATGTCGGAAGCACGGCCGAAGGCATCGTAACTGCTCTTCCACCTACCCGCATTCCTGTTGGTTGGTTGGGTGGGTGGGAGCCACGATAAGAATGCAGCCCTGAGGGCCGTCACCTGGAGGTTATTTTTGTTTGAGTGAGAATAAAAAAAAAATAAAAAACACGAAGAGTGCCGGGGACGATACCTGAGTCAGTCAAATACCAAGTCCTCGTCTTCTTGTTCCGGTGTTGGGTGCGGATGATCGGCAGGGCGATGGCGTCGCGCCCTGATCGCCTCCTCGTCCCAACGCTGGGCGACGACTTCCACGATCCAGACCTCCTCTGCCCCCCTCCCCCTCCCCCTCCCTCCCAGCACCACCCCACCCTCCTCCCTGCCCTCCCCATCGCCCTCGCATCCCTCCTTACCGCCGTGGTCATCGTCGTCCTCATCACCATCTTCATCTACCGATGCCGACGCCGACGCCGACGCGGTCGCTTGGCTGCCGCCTCCACCACGGAAGACCCCGGCCCTTTTGAAAACTGGGGCGGCGAGGTGGACCACCATGTCTGGTACATCAGGACCACCGGCCTCGACGAGTCCACCATCGGGGCCATCACCGCTTGGGCGTACAAGGCCGCTGACGGCGTCCTCGGCGACTCCCCCACTGACTGCGCCGTCTGCCTCTCCGAATTCTGCGACGGGGAGCTCCTCCGCCTCCTTCCCAAGTGCGGCCACGCCTTCCACGTTAGCTGTATCGATACTTGGCTCCGATCCCACGTCAATTGCCCCCTCTGCCGTGCGCCCATCGTGGCCCCAACCTCCTTCCCCAGCGGTGCCGATCCTGGAACAATTTCTCCCACGTTTTCCTCCGCTTTGTCCTCCCCTGATTTTTCCCTAGATGGCATGGATCCCAATTCGATCCCCTCTGCTGTACTGGATAGCAATCAGATCGATGGCCGCCAATTGGGATCTGGTCAAGGCGTCTTACAAGTGGAAACGGAGGGCGAAGATTTGGAAATTGGAGCTGGAGTTCCAATCGTGACTGACCATATCCCAAATTCTGAGCTGCGAGTGCCTAGCAATATTGGGGAACAAGGGTTCGAGCCTATTCGGCGCTCGTTTTCGATGAATTCATTCACTCACGCTCCTTCCTTGCACAGATCGGAGTTGGTAGAAGGTCTTACTGGTAACACAAAGGAACCCTCCCTGAGAGAGGAGTGGGATGGAAGAACCACAAGAAAGCAGGGCACTGCTTCCAGTTGCACAACTACTTTGCAGAAAGAAACTGAAAGATCTTCATCGAGTGCCAGTGGGGGTTTCTTCTTGCTAAGACACGTCCGAGCTCGGAGCTCTGTTCTTCCACTGTAATAGTCCTATTACTGAAGTATGTTATCAAGTTCATGAAATGGGGAATATCTAATATACCAGTGGTTCTCAGCAAGTTGGGAGCTGCTCTGTACTGTTATGAGTCTGTGTGTGTAGAGTGGAAACAGAGAGCAGTGAACCTGTCAGATACACTGCATCAGTTATGGTTAAGGCTATAAGGTAGATTTTTGGGTTGAATTCGCAGCACAATGACTGGATGATAAGTTTCCGGAAGTTGAACTTCTGTAAGGTTTATGTGTCCATTAATTGTGAATATATTACAAGATTGTAAAAGACTTCACACTGATTATAAGATGCCGCTTAATAAGTGAGTTTATTGACCTTCTTTTTATGCTTCGCGTACTTAATTGTGGTTCTCAGTAGCTTATGCACTTGCGGGAAAAGCCAAGATCCTCTACTGATAAAACTCATGCATGCACTTCATGTATTGATTTCTTTATTCTCTTATGGTTTACAGTCTTTACCTTCTGTTTTTTCTGATACCAGTCACCATGAACATTAGTTGTTTCCATGAAATTGAGTGATGGATCCTACTGATATATATATATATCTTTTTCAATCGGAAGCAACTAGAGAGTATTAGTGGTTTCAGTTTACTCTCTTCTCTGTTGATTACACAGAACTAGTTTATTGTCTTTCATTCGGTGAAGCTATGTACGCAGAGACGAGAACACTAGCATACAATCTTGCCAATTTTGCCAGAGCACGCAACACTGATGCTTTTCGAAGAGGTACTTCACTTCCTGATAGCTCCTACGGACAGTTAATGATGTACTATACCCATTCTTTCTTTCAAGAAAAAAACATAGTTTTTTTTCAGCTGCATGAAAAGAATAGTGAGGATAATGCTGCCTACAGGAAAACAAATTTGAACTATCCATTTTGTGTTCTTTATTACTTATGTTAATCATGTCATCTCTAATTTGATGCTTTGTACTGAGTATAAGTCATTGCTGTTGGTGTGTGCTATTCTATTAGCCATGAAAATAAATTATATGCTACTTAACAAGGACCCTACCTTATTGATCCCTTGGCTCGATAATTTTTCGTACATATAAAAGCAACCTAGTGGAATTTGATCTATAGGAGGATAGTCAAGCTGCATGGTTCGCTAGATGATTGCATATCATGTTGGTTGACAATAAATTGTCACTGTATGTTCTTCTGTTATTAAGTTTTCTCATTATATCCTATGTTCATGTATCTACTGTTTGCTTATCCTTCTAAACTAATTTATATCTTAGCCCTTGAGGAAATAACCTAGTCTGGTAAATAATTTTTAAGAGGATTCCAGAACAAGTAATTAAAAACTTAATGTCTAGGCATTTGGTCTTGTAAGATTCCTAGAATACTCCTCGTCTTATTGTTCGTCCAATTATGTTTGTCAGTTACAGTAAGAACACTTGTAGCTTCAAAAAATCTTTAGTACATAGAATAATATCAAATTGTAAAGAAAATTTATTAGATTTAGCAAGAACAAATTGTTGCAAGAGACCTATGTCTGGGAGAAGAAAACACAGTTCTGAGTTCTGACTATATATAATTCTCAGGAATCAATTCCTTTTGCCAGTACAGCTTGCATGCATGATTGAAGAATCAATTGTTTTAATGATGAGTCCTAATACTTTTCAAATACTTATCAAGCAGACCCATTACTGGATTTGATTATGTCTTGTATCCCAGTCAAGCTTGACTTTTTCCTCCTATAACTTTGTTGTTTTACTCTTCCACTGAACCTAATTCCTATCCGAGTAGTTTGATTAGATCTAGTAGACCATGATGATGCATGAAGCAATTAACACTTTTCAACCACTTCTTTGTTCTGTACTGCTCATGGCGGCCTTCAGGTTGGACTGTTAGATGACTCTCCCCAGCCTGTTTAGAAAATCTTGGATTGCACCTCTACATCTTCAGAGATTAGTTTTCCCTACCCTTAAGTAAATTATTACTAGCCAGATGCAGATGATTCCAGTACCAATTGTGTATAGTGAAATGCTACTTTGGCTGACGGAGCTGTTCCTTGCAAGTAGGCTTCAGAACATTCTATTTACAAGATGTATGATTAGTTTTCCAACCCTTGCCTACATAATGCTCATTGACAGAATGACTTTATCTGTCTTTATCCTGACTGTAAAAGAAGCTTTTAGCATGCGGTTGTTCTTTTTGGTGATTATCTGCAATTCTGAATGTTATATGGGTTCTTCGCTCCAGTAATTCATCATTGAAAATATAAGTTTTGCTTTGAAATTTGTACTTTAGAATTTGCATGTAATAGTAGCAAGTATTCCATGTTTCCTTTTCATTTTGTCAAGTTTTTCTTGATACATAATATGCTCAGTCTCTGGGAACATGTTAAAATGATAATGTTCCTGCTGTTCTTGCAAGTGGCTTCTGCTGCTTCTCCGAACAGCTCAGTTTTTTCTCTTAATTTTAGATTATTTGTTGAAAAAAATTATTACATCTCAACTGCATAAACATGAGGCAGAAAGAGTTAGAATAATAACATAGTAATCTTACTAATTGCAATTCAAAATTTTGGGATCAGTTCTACAATTTCAAAGGAATTCATGAGATTTGGTCTTTGGGAAGGTGAATCTAAACTCTGAAGTTTCATCTCAATCGCATCAACATGTAGCAGAAAGAGTTACAATTATCACATAGTAATGTTGCTTTTTACTCATATTTTAAGCACTCCATTTCCTTTCTATCATACAGACAGTTAGCAGAGGGAGATGCCAATCTGATACTGATGCAATCTATGTCAATGAGAATGACAGTTTATTCCCTTACACTGATGCCATCAGATTTTGAGACACTACTGTTGGTTTCTTGCTGACACAATGGAGATGCACCAAACTTTTCCATGTTGGATCAACTGACAAGCAACTACTCTTGCTTGTGGATTGGACAGCAACTAAGATTGCCTCTGCTGCCATTGGATCTCCAGTATTATATGAGGTGTGACAGAGAACAGAATCAGCAACATGTGAACCAGTGAGAGGTCATTTGCCAACCTGGTCAGTTCATACATCAATTGGAAGCCAAATCAGTCCTAAAAATGACTATTTGTTCTCCTTTGCATCTCTCCTTTTGATATTATGATAGGATATGTCTTGCAGTTGCAGGTTTTTCTCACCTCTGGATCATTATTACTCCACAGACCCTTTGCAGAACGGCTCACATCAAACAAAAGAAAGCAAATTCCACAAGGTTATACAACACTGACACTGGTACTATTTTTCTTTCATTATATCCATCCTTTTTTGAGTTTGTCTACTCCTGCATTATCATTTATGGCCTTCTATCATCTCTGTCCCTCGAGATCTTACAGATTCCTCGAGCATTGTGTCATTTCTTCTGTTGGGCTTTTTCTGAGGACACAAGCATACCTACTGAGCTCCATGCAAGTGAACTTGTTCCTCATAACTTATCTGAATCAATGGAGCAAGAAAAATTGACCATTGAGCTGACTCTCTGGATATGGTATGATTCATGGTGGTAGCTGCTGATTGGAATAAATTCTTTCATCAAAATGCAAAAAAGAAAGGTTGAAGGAAAAATAATCTAAAGAGGAATCCAAATTCTTTGTTCTTAGTTATGTTATCACTGTATCCAATGGTAAGATTCTCGATGTTGCACAGCTTTCAACCTAATCCAAAGACTTCCATGTATTCGGTTTATTCTTATGTTGATAATTTTTTGCCAAGCAGATCAGCAAAGCACTCAGGTTATCATCATCAAATGCAGAAGTCCCAAGTAACTGAGATCAACAGCTCTGTCCTACAAATACAAGATTCTAAATCATATGAGAGGCTCCTATTTGGTGGCAAGCAAATGGAGTCGTCTTAAGGTATGTCTCCTCCTCTTCGATCCTGCACAACATCTGATGGACTGCTGTTGCTATCTCATCCACTGATGTATGTTGGCAATCATCTTCCACCTGCAGATCGAAACCAGGCGTAGCAGGTTCAGAAGAGATGAGCACAAACTCCACGGGATTGCAGAAGATAACGGAGAAGGGAGAGTAAGATGTTCCGACATTACCTTGAGACTGCAGGCGTACAAGACCATCTGATCGAGGGAGGTGACGTTGAGGTGCAGCGGCATCAGCCGCAGGCTCTGCAGCCCCACCACCAGCTTCACCAGCTGCTTCGGCCGCCGCCTCGAGAGCACCTTCAGGCTCGCATGGCTCTCGACCACCGTCACCTCGATGTTCGCGGTGGCTGCTCGGTTCTCGACCTCGCCGTTGTTCCCAAAGGCAGTGTCAGCGCCGGTGACGCCGTGATTCTTCTTGTCGTTGTTGCTGCTGCTGCTGTCGGTGGCGCCCCCATTGGCTGAGTAGGAGGCGTACTGGGGGAAGCTAAAGCAGTCGGCAAAGGCGGAGGCGACGCCGGCTGCACCCGCTCGTTGCTCGAGCCGCTTCCGCAGTTCCAGTGATCGAAGGAGCTGCTCGAGTTCTTTGACGTAGTTTATTGCGCCGCCGACAATCGATGCTTGATCACCCTGCACATTGGCGGCATCAAATGAGGACCACGTAAGCCAAGTGACAAGAAGGACGAAGCGAAGAGCCTGTCACCCTTTGGACGAAGGAAGAGGGCATGAGAGAGCGGAGCACGGCCAGGTACTCGTTCATTTGCCTGCGGCGGTTGCGCTCCACGGCGATGTGGGTCATCCTCTGGTTCTCCACCTCCTCTTTGTTCTTGACGCTCTTCGCCCGCCGCCTCTTCCTCCGGCCGCCCACCTTCGTCGACGGGGAATTCGCCTTCCACTCCTGCAGATGTTGTGCCAAGGAGGAGGAGCAGGAGGAGGGATCCCAAGTCCCATCCCCGCCACCGCCCATTCTTTTCTCGGCCTCAAGCAGTCCTCCCAAGCCACTGCCCCATGCTCCTCCTCCTCCTCCTCCTCCTCCTCCGGCGGCGGTGGCACACCACTCATCGAAAGCATAGCCAAAGAGGCCTTGAGGGAAAGCCGCAGCTTCCAGGGCCATTCCTCTCTTCCTACAAGGAGCTCACCACCAAACCTTCTCCTTGATGAGGTGTCAGAAAGGTTGCGCTTTTATAGACTCAAGGTATGCATGTTTTCTTCTCCTCTTTCTTTGATTAATCGGAGAGAGAGAGAGAGAGAGAGAGAGAGAGAGAGAGTCAGTGTTTTGTATCATCTGCTGGAGTAGGTTGGCATCATCAAGAATAGAGAGGAAAAGTTGGAGGGCCTGATGAGAGACACAAGTGAAAGAAATGAAGGGGTTCAGAAGATTCTGCCTGGTGTTGGACGTGTGTGTGTTTCTGTCTGCAGCGGGAGGATAGATGTGAGGCCATGTGAGCTTCAACTTCTAGCTTTGAGTTCTCACTCCTCCTCCTCCCTCTCCGCAATCATCTGCAGCAAGTACTGCCACTGATGCTGCAAACCCATGTGGTCTGTGACACACTTCCATGGGATACTGACCCTGAGGACTTGTTTCTTCTCTTTGACCGATGGAATACGTACTCGGGTCGTGTCAATAGCCTACGGTGAGCTGCTGTGTTGTCTTCTCTCCTTGCTGTTACGTTTGGGATTTGCTCTCCCCGCAATTAAGTTTGATTTTATCATAGGATTTGATTCCTCAAGATTCTCTTTACCTTTTTGCTTAGGTTTTACTTAGGATTAAATTATTGCCAGGTATTTGATTATGACACTTGCATATATTGAATCTTTCGAGCTCTGACAACCTACTCTGCAGATGTGCTTCAAGGGTTCACAGGTGGGGGTATATTCCCTGTGCTTTCTGAGCTAAAACAGGAAGACCAAAGCATAAGGTATAGTAATTACTATTGTCCTAAAGGTTACCTATATCAATCAGTAGAGGATTTGTATTTGATCTAGCAATTTGGTCAATCTCCTGGCATAGATTTCTTGAGCTTTGGAGATGTGTGAGGGATGTTTGATTTCTACCTTCAAACAAGGTCTTCTTACTAACTAACTAGAATTGACTGGATCATTAGCCTTTACTCTTGGACAACATTTGCATTCCTCAGTTTGCAGCCAACGCAAAAAAATGTGGATGCTTAGTGAGAGACTTGTATCTTTTTGTGCCAGTAAGTTCTTGAATTGTTATTTTGCTTGTTCAACATATATTTTTTGGGTGCCATGATGATATTTTATTTCACGTTTTTTTTATATTAATATGTATATTTTTTTATCTCATAGGTCCGTGCAGCCTAGTAAAATGTTATTACTTGGATGATCAGTAGATGTCGCCCGGTGCCACACGGTTCAGACATATTCAACTAAATAGTGAGTAATCTAATCCGAGGAATTATTCGTTTTGGAATGGATTCATTTGGTCTTATGTTGTGGATGTTTAAGAGAGAGAGAGAGAGAGAGAAAGAAAGAAAGAATTTTTCTTTTTTTTTGGGCACTTGCAACTAAAGATGGATTCATCAACCATTAGAAAATTTGAGTATAGCTCAGAACATCCTGTCGCATTAACGAGAAACAGCACTGATTTGTAGAATCAGTGAGGGTGTCAAGTGTGAGAGCGGAGCCTCAAAGGCTGCAAAACCATGTCGGTACGAGAATCTTGGGATGCACTGTATTCTGTGGGCAGGTGAAGCCAAACCACGGTGGAATTTGGTCGAACAGGTTTGGGTTGGTGAGGGAAGCAGGTAAAATGATACACTAAATCTGATCGAGTCGATGTACTGGTTGATGCCGCATGTTCCCTGTGTTATCGAGCCTCACGAGGCAGATGCTGTGGCTTTGGTTTGTGGCCAAACATCGGCGAGGGTAAAATGAATCCATGCATCCAACTCCCATTGTTGCTCACATACGACACTCCGCTCCCCTAAGTTTTCATTTCTTCGCTCTCCATTCCCGTTTTGTTTTCTTTGTTTTGGTCTCACATGAGGAACGCCTTTCTTCTCGATGGAGAAACCGATCACCAAGTTTTAATATCTATTTCCATCAAATTAAACATAAAATTTTGGAATTAGTGCTTAAGTGAATCAATATCTTAAAATAAAGGTATATTATCAATTTAATTGGATTCTAATTAAACTGATTCGAAGCTTATCTCGGTGGAAGGGACGTCCCTCTTTCAACTTACTCACCTATATAAAAACACGAAAAGAGTAGTAAAAAGAGAGGAGAATGATCTTTTTTCTTTTTTTTTTCCATGTAAAGATATATAGAGATCTATAACGGCAAAGGTATATACCCTATTCTCGATTTATGATATTTTAGATTTGATAAACTGTATTTCGTATAATAGTTTATATGCGATAATTAAGAGAACAACGATCATGCAAATTTATTACCACGTGCATGTTTACTATGTCTCTTCTTTTTCTCCATGTCTTTCTTTTCGAATTTTATTATTATTATTATTGAGGTGTTTATATATTTTGTAATTATTAGGGGAATAAAACAGAAGGGAATCGTTTTTTTTTCTCGGCCGACGCAGATCAGTGCTGATCAAATCGTGCGGCCATGATTGGACGCGTGGGCTCGTCGCATTGCGCTCGTCGGACGCGCCCAGTTTCCCACGCCACCACGGTACACAAGCGAGACGACAATGGCGAACCGCACGGTGGCCCCCGTTCGGTCGAGCCCGCCTTCCCCGGTCGAATACCGGTAACTTTGGCGACCCCAATCCCCGTACGCTGCCTTCCTCCCGGAACTCGATGTTTTCACGGAGAGTAAAAATGGATCATTGCAAACATCAATAGTCCATATAGTTACTGCAAATATGTTCTGATAAGAAAATAGTATTAGTTATTGTATATTTTATTATCGCATTTAAGAACCTTTTGCATTTGTCATCCTCAAAAACACTGGATGATATTTTCAGCACTATGATGAAGTCTTAAATTATATTACTGTGAATCAAATTTTAATTAATATTTAATTTATCATATATAATGAATAATAACTACAACATGCATATGCAAGTTTTTCAAGTTTAAAAGAGATGACAAAAAAAAAACCAAACGTAAACTTATAATGATAAGTATGAAAATCATTTATATTATATATATATATATAATTTATAATTAAATAAACTTAGGTTAACCATTACTAGTCATAGCAACTAAGGACACTCTTTCATATTTTCTCAAAAACTTAAATATAAAGGGCCTAAAATGAATATTATTAATGTTTAAGATTACATTACAATATTTTTTAAGGAAATATAGGAGACTATAGTTTTGGAGAGAGAGATCCATTTTATGACTAGTAACATTGTGCACATATATCTCTCTGTGTGTGATGAGAGGCGGTATCGGAGAGGGACGAAATCACGTGCAACTTTGGGTGATGCGACATTGGCAGGAAGAGGACACGTCCTGATGTGATTACGATACAAAGCCTGTGTGTGTGTGTGTTCGCGCGCGCGCCTTTGATCACATCTTCCGTCTACTACCCAAATCATATACTACCTTGAAAACAAACACATGTCAAGAAACACGTACCTGGCACCTGGTTTTCTTCTTTCCTATCGATTGTTTCACTAGCGTTAGGGTTCACCTGATTGCAGCCCCACATGGTGGAATGATCCCTGCTTTTTGTATACGGAAACTGCAAGAGTCCAACGAGTCATCAGAAACCCAAGTGAAAAGAATATGTACTAGTGTGTTCCTCAACTCGATATTGAAAGAAGACCTGTAAAATGCCTTTAAACCACCTCGGTTCTTGCAGAAATGATACGGTATCCCGATGACAACTGCTTCCTTCCTGATCTTGTGAAGAACTTGAGAGACAAAACTGTTCATGATGCGGGGAAAATAGCATCTGAGGCACAACCGTTCTGCTAACAAGCATGAACTGTTGGACATTTAAACCAATTACACAAAAACCATCATACAACCACTATCAATCAGTTTCGCAGCAGCAAGAATAAGGTTTACTGGAGTGATCAAGTATTTGATAATTTTTAGAATGAACAAACCATAAAATGACAAACACATACCTTCATGAAAATTGCTTTCCCAAATCCGAACAGATCACTAAACTTGGAGACGAGAACCATGCACTGCTTCCAGTAGGTTTTTGACAGCACTATCATAGTTCACAAGGCCCATGAACCAGAACTCATGGTTGTCGATAGAGACAACTTGAATATATTTTTCTCCTGGCTTTGCTCTGCTCGCTGAATGATCAACTGATCTTATCTGATGCAGAGGAATTACCACCTTCATGGATGACAAAATGGGGAGAAAAATCAATGTAATGTATGAAAATAGTGGCCTATAATATTTGATCTTTTCTCGCATCTCTTTAAAATATCAGTGAAAATTTGAACACAGGTAAATATCTCATTATTATTGTTAACCTCCAACAAAGTTGTCTTAAAGCAAAACTTATACACAGCTGCATCTTATTTAAGACATTTGCCTCTTCAAAGCCAATGAAAATTTAAAATCCCTCAGCAGGAAAATTAACAAAGAATTAAGGTGGTCATAAGTAGCCTGACCATCAAAATCAAATGAAGCATCCTAAGTACCACACAAGTAGGTCAAAATTGCATGACAACGATGGATAAATGAAACATCTTAACATCTTCTAAAATATAAGTTAACTGTTGGATCCTTATCCTCCATATAAATTTCTTCAGCCAGTGAGTTTTTTCATTACATGTGGCTTCTAAGACTACAAGAAATTTAAGGTAATGACCCCTAGGAGCATACGTGAGAACAGATCTGGTCTAAAGCATTACCCACGTTTAATATTATGAGCCACAGGGAAAATTAGTATTTGATCATTCATACAGGCATTGTTGAAAAAAGAGTATCAGATGAATCATTGTATCATTATTATTTGCCAAGAAGATTGAAGCTGCTAATACATGATCCATATGGATTCCAAGCAGTAGGAAAATTGCAAGCTTAGTCATGAACATGATAGCCTTTTCAAGAGCAATTTTGGTTGGGATAAGGTTATCAGAAAGCGACTATATTACAAAGGGTTTTCACCAGATTTCTGGTGGATCTTCAGTATATCTGGCTTATCTGGTTCACATATATTAAAATAAAAGAATAATAAAGAAACACGATGACACAAAAAGATATAGAGAGACTTGATAAGGGTAAAAATGGCAAACAGTCTCAGGACAACGTCAGCTGCTCCAGATGACGTCACGCACCTCGGAATTGATCAGAACGCTGACCGAGGCACATTAATATCCTGCAAAAGCCAAGTCCAACACGCTACGCCATCGCTACTGTCAGGAGTACCAGCCTGCCCCCTGCAAGCGGGCAGCTCAGGAAGCAGAATGCTTCCCTATAAATACCCTCTCGTTCATTAGAAGTGAGGGATGAACTCAGACACAACACTTGTATGGAGGCATCTCTTACTCCAAAACCCTCTCCACATCGCTAACTTTGATCGTCGGAGGGGTCGGGCCGAGCTCCCGGCCCGACCTGTGTGCAGGTGCGAGACGGTGCCACCTCTTCCCGGCGCTGTGGCGGAGCTTCCTCCCGACCCGAACCACCGTGCTCGGCCGCCGGGAGACCCCGAGGAACGCCCCAGGGAGATCCCCGTCGTCCGGACCCGAACCGAGCCGTGTCAGCCCCGAGGCCACGGCTCAAAGTTGTTTCCCACAACAGATTGGCGCTAGAAGGAGGGCCCGGAATGACGGTACATTAGCCTTCTCCTTGGTTGCTCCACTGCAGCCGACCTGCACCAGCAGCAACGACTTCTGGGGCTGGTCTCGGCTCCTCGGCCCCACGCGCCTCAACCCCTCGGTCCCACGCGCGCGGCCAACCCGCCCGCGTCGGCCCCACGGGCGCGACCAGCCCGCGCGCCTCGGCCCCACGCGCCTCGACCCCTCGGTCCCACGCGCGCGACCAGCCCGCGCGCCACGGCTCCTCGGCCCCACGCGCGCGGCCAACCCGCCCGCGTCGGCCCCACATGCGCGGCCAACCCGCGCTAGCAGCCCGGCTGACGGTGCAGCCCGCTGCCTCGACTCCTCGGCCCCATGCGCGGCCGCCCGCCTCAGCTGCTCGGCTGACGGCGCAGCCTGCTGCCTCGGCCCCATGCACGGTCTGCTCGCCTGCGCCGAGCATCTCGGCCACACACTGCCGAGATCCACCTCGGTGCAGCCTGTCCGCCTGTGTCGTGCTGCTCGGCCGCATGGTGCCCGAGACCACGTCCGCGCGTCCTGCCTGCCTGCGTCGTGCTACTCGGCCGCATGGCCCTCGCGACCACGCCTGCGCGGTTTGCTCGCCTGCGTCGTGCTCCTCGGTGGAATGATGCCCGAGACCACACCTGCGCGGCCTGCCCGCCTGCCTCGTGCTCCTCGCTCCCATCATCCCCGAGACACACCTGCGCGACCAGCCCGCCTGCGTCGTGCTCCTTGCTCCTTGGCTCCGTGTTCCCGAGACACACCAGCGCGGCCAGCCCGCCTGCTACGTGCCCCTCGGCTCCATACTCCCCGAGACACCTCCGCCCGTCCAGCCTGTCTGCGCCGAGCTCCTCGGCCATATTCACTGCCAAGTCCATCTCAGGGCGGCTTGCCCACTTGGGTCACGTCCCTCGACCGCAGCCTGCCTGCGCCGAGCTTCTCGGCCATACGCTCCCGAGTTCACCTCAGCGCGGTCTGCCCGCCTGAGCGGTGTCCCTTGGCCGCACCGCCGAGATGCACCTCAGCGCGGTCTGCCCGCCTGAATCGAGTCCCCCGACTTTTTGCCATATCCCTCGACCATAGACAGCCGAGCCCACCTCCTGCGCGGCCAACCTGCCTGCGTCGTGCTCCTCGGCTCTTCGGCTTTACGCCACCCGGGACACACCTGCGCGGTCAGCCCGCCTGCGTCGTGCTCCTCGGCTCTTCGGCTTTACGCCACCCGAGACCACGCCTGCGCGGCCAGCCTGCCTGCGTCGTGCTCCTCAGCTCTTCGGCTTTACGTCACCCGGGACACACCTGCGCGGTCAGCTCGCCTGCGTCGTGCTCCTCGGCTCTTCGGCTTTACGCCATCCGAGACCACACCTGCGCGGTCAGCCCGCCTGCGTCGTGCTCCTCGGCTCTTCGGCTTAACGCCACCCGGGACACACCTGCGCGGCCAGCCCGCCTGCGTCGTGCTCTTCGGCTCTTCGGCTTTACGCCACCCGAGACCACGCCTGCACGGCCAACCCGCCTGCGTCGTGCTCCTCGGCTCTTCGGCTTTACGCCACCCAGGACACACCTGCGCGGCTAGCCCGCCTGCGTCGTGCTCCTCGGCCCCTCGGCTCCATTCTCCCCGAAACCTCGTCCACGCGGCCAGCCCGCTTGAAGACAGAAGCCATGCATCGGACTCCTCTTACAACAACCGATGCATAGCTCCTTTCGGGGGGGGGGGGGGGGAATATGATAAGGGTAAAAATGGCAAACAGTCTCATGACAACGTCAGCTGCTCCAGATGACGTCACGCACCTCGGAATTGATCAGAACGCTGACCGAGGCACATTAATATCCTGCAAAAGCCAAGTCCAACACGCTACGCCATCGCTACTGTCAAGAGTACCAATCTGCCCCCTGCAAGCGGGCAGCTCAGGAAGCAAAATGCTTCCCTATAAATACCCTCTCGTTCATTAGAAGTGAGGAGGGACGAACTCAGACACAACACTTGTATGGAGGCATCTCTTACTCCAAAACCCTCTTCATATCGCTAACTTGATCGTCGGAGGGGTCGAGCCGAGCTCCCGGCCTGACCTGTGTGCAGGTGCGAGACGGTGCCGCCTCTTCCCGGTGCTGCGGCGGAGCTTCCTCTTGACCCGACCTACCGACCCGACCTCCCGACCCGAACCACCGTGCTCGGCCGCCGGGAGACCCCGAGGAACGCCCCAGGGAGATCCCCGTCGTCCGGACCCGAACCGAGCCGTGTCGGCCCCGAGGCCACGGCTCAAAGTTGTTTCCCACAACAAGACTAATGTTTCAAAATGACCCCAGCTCATTTTCGTGAAGTGAACTTGAACGAAGAAAATTGTTCAAAGAACGAATAATGACAGCAAAATGATAACAATAACAAAAAGATCTAGCATAAGAAAAGAATAACTACATTTTGTTATAAATTACATGTCCATAATTTTACCACCTTTTAACATGCAAGAATTTCAACTATTGCCATAATGCAAACTGAGGATGCACTGAATCAGACATGATTTACAGCATTAGCAGTGGTGTGTACTGAGCACCGTAATGCTTGTCATCAATGCCATGGCCCCCAATTACATGTATTACTATTAGCACAGTACACATGAACACACCCATGTACCATGCTGGTTACCAGCATTTTGAAGCAAAACATGGGCAAATCTTATAACATTGAGCTCCTTGTTAAATACTTTTAATCTAAATGTGGGTAACCCCTGTAACTTTGTTACAGATTGAACACAAAAGAGTAATTTACAAAGTACCTTGTAATATGTCCATTGAGTCTGATCTCCAACTTCGTATAATAGGGGATTATCACTACAGAATGCAAGTTTGGCAGTCGAAAGATACAAAACCCCCATAATAGGACCAGCCGATGTCGAAAGATAGCACGCATATGACTTTTTAAGTTTCTCATCTGGAAATGTCTCAAAAGTTTGCTGAAATATTTTATCATAACCCCCTTCACTTATGACTCTAGTAGTCTGAGAAATCCTCCCCATGGCTGCGTCAGCAATGCTAGGCCCTGTTTTCACTGAAACAAGGAAGAAGATTAAATCTTCCACTAGCAGGGGAAAAAAAAGGACACAGAAGAAAAGCATGCAGAACAAATCAATCATAGATGCTCATGGTTAATAATTAGCAGAGATGCACAAAAGAACATGACATGACTGTGAAGCCACTTCATGCTTCAGAAAGTAAGCAAAAGCAAAGATGTTAAGCACAGACTAACTGGCCTTATCAGATGATTTGTAACATTATGATGGATTTTCAGCATTAAATACAGCCAACTAAAGAAAATTTAAAAAATATTATTTGACTGCATATTTATTATTTTCATTTGCTGATGATTTTCTGTCCTTGATCCAAATGAGTCAAACAAACCCACCCTTTGGTATGTGTCTCGGTTGAACATAGTAGTCCAATACAAAAGTCTTCTACCAACATTCCAATGTTTCACAGTAATAGATTTTATCAAGGGACCTATATATTAAATTTTTTACCCTAATCCATTATTCCCAGATTGGCAAAGAAGTGGAACATTTAGTCAACTTGGAAATTGAAAAATCTTTTTATCAATTAACCATGTAAAGAAAAGGAAAATTTCAAGCACAAACCCATTATCATATCTTTCGAACTTTTACTTATGTAAACTAATTCCTTGTTTTTGATTTTTAGGTATTACCATTTATATAATGGATCCCATGGTTAAACCAATGAACTACTAAGCGCTTGTTCAGATTGACATTCATTTCTATTATGATTATATTGCATCAGCAACAACAAAATTAAAATCTCTATGTACTTCACGTAAACCATGTTTCTCTCTTGATATGATTCATTTGATTCCAACTTTAACCAACAATTACTCTTAGGGTTACATTTGGATCGAGGTCTCGATAAAGTGGGTTTAATTATCCTAACATAAATATGCAACCCTAGAGAAGTAACCCTAAGTGGGTTTATGTATCCTAACATAATCTGTAACCCAACAGTTAAATTTCCCAATTTGAATTAGAAGGCCCCTCTAATCTCCTCGCCATATATCTTGTACCTTAACAAAGGTCATGAACGAAGTACATTGTGTGCATACCAAGTACATCCAGTTGTCAAGATAATGCAGCAGAATCTTACGACTTACAATGCTGCCAAAAATTCCCAGCCAAATCCTCAGTCTTCTTCGCTGCTTCGTTGACTTTCTTCCCAAGTTTGTCAAGCACATCGCGCACAGTGCCCATCGTATCTATACATCACATTAAAAAAATAATCGATGAATAAAAGAAGTATACCTTCCTCGAACAAGATCGAGCATCTGATCCACCAAAAAGAACGATCTAAATGATCTCAAAATACAGAAGACGCAGAAGATACTCTTGGGGGACGAGGACGGCGCAGTGGCGGAAGGGCTGATGTATGGGTTGGACTCGGGCGACACTGTGGTGGCGTCGAGGTGGCCGACAGGGAGCGGCGGAGGCGGCGCTACGTCTTCGGGAGTGAGCTTCGGGTAGGGGGCGTACTCGGCGGAATGCTCGCCCTTCTCCATTGCCGATCGTTTCGCTTCGCGAGATCTGCTTCTTCAAAGCGCGTTGTTCTGTGACTGATATATAAATATATATATATATATATATATATATATATATATATATATATATATATATATATATATATATATATATATATAACACTATTATTATTATTAGAAGCTTTTTCATGCTCATGAGCCAGGTCATGTCACGTGCAGGGCACGATCATTTTCCTTATCAATTATTCCAGTGCATGAAAAATATTAAAACAAGAAAACAAATTCATTAAAAAAAATAAAACTCCAATTGATGTATTGATAAAAATATTTATATTTATAACATCAAAATAATAAATTATAATTCGTGCATTTATATTCAAACAAATATAATAACATATAAATACTTTTGTGAGATGCTGACCTTGCCCACATCATTCACCACCATCTTCTTGGTATTATAGCATGTGCTGTGTGGGGCAAAGTTTGTCCCCCACCCCCCCTTTCTCTCTCTTCATATTATGTTCAATAAAGCCTATGATACACTAAAACAACGAGTTCAGGTCATTGGGCTTATAGTAATGACTTGATTTATATGTTTAGTATTCGCTAAAGATCTTCTGGTATGTAGCCATATTACAGGACGTCCTCTACCTGTCTTCACCATTTTGGTGATCAAATTATAATTAAAGCAGAAGGATTAAGGACAGCAGCACCATGATGCCATGGGAGCCTCTTGAGGACCAGGATAAGCTACCACAGGCAACGTCAAGCCTGTGGCAGCTGAAGGAGAGAAGGAAGCAGTAGTAATCACAAAGCTCCACGAGCAGAGCCCCACATCAATGCATGGCACTCCTCACTGAACCTGAAGACTTCAGCCTGCCTCCCAAATTGGGAACAGAGCTCACAGAGTGGTCCACAGTCCTCCCCAAACACCATTCTTTAACAAAGCTAATCATGAAGTCAACAAGCATCAAAGTCATCGTGGAATGCAACAGTAGAGTCAAGCTGCAACCTCCTCCAGTTTCTAAACCCTCCCTTAAAGCTACTACTACTACTACAGCACAAAGCTGGATGAAAAGATGGAACATGGAAGAGGAAGAGCGATCAACACCCACCCAACGACCGCGCATGCACAGGCGCGCTCCCACTCTATCGAATCCATGGCACACGCGCGATCTCCATGCCCGGCATCATTCGCTTTTGGTCAAAAGGAAGGGGTGGGGGGGGGCCTCTCTCGGTCTCCCTTTGCATCGATTAGGAATCCTCCATGGCTAGTACGTAATTATGCTTTATTGGACCATGATATCTTCCTCACTCACCCACCGTCAAAGCAATGACACTGAGAGTTCTCACGCTCCACCAAAGCTGTGGTCTTCCGGTACTGATTCACACCTTCAATTATTGGATCCGTGTGGAGAGAACTCATCGCCTTCTCCCTTTTCCTTCTTTCTTCATTGACCTAGAGAACTGGTAACACTTCTACTACTGCGGTTAATACCACCTTGCAATACTAATATTTATACGTAGGAGAAGATAATGGGGATGCTACCGGAGTTCCAACAGTGGCGTAGCACCTAAAGCCTTGGCTTTCAGCTTGAGAGATTTCAGATAGCAGATGGCCTCGTCGAGGACGGTGGCCGCATCCTTTCCCTTCCCGCCTGGGATGATCCTCCTGAGAACCCTGACCGTCTCTAGTATCTTCTCCCTCTTAATCCGCTTGCGGTCCTGGTCCTCTCCCCTCACACAGCTCCATTCACCATCGGTGTTGGTATTTCTGTTCCTGAATTCCAAACCAAGGTCATGATGGTGGGAGCTTGCTGTGTCTGCAAGCAAAGCATCAGGCTCATCCACATCAATTCTCTTCCTCTTGACAGGGAGGACAGAGCTAGCTACCTCCGATGAGCTCCCTGCTGTTGGCTCGATCGGGGAATGCCCTGTGCTGGCCTCCTCTTCCCCGTAATCTTCATCATCCGAGTCTGA
The DNA here is from genome assembly GCF_036884655.1 of Musa acuminata AAA Group. NCBI lineage: Eukaryota > Viridiplantae > Streptophyta > Magnoliopsida > Zingiberales > Musaceae > Musa > Musa acuminata. The sequence continues at coordinate 27,810,682 of NC_088336.1, forward strand.
GTACAAAAGTGCATTGATTTCATCGGTATCTTCATGCATCTCCTCTCCTCCGTGTCCAACGGAAACCACTTCGTTGCTCCCCTGAAGGTCCAGGCTTTGATTTGTAGGATTAAGAGTCAGATATGGGTTCCATGATGAGCTGAAAATTAAGCTTGTTTGATCCCATGACTGACTGAAACCCATAAATCTCTTGTGAGATCCAGCAAACTCCGGTGTGCCAAAGGTGGGGATTGCAGGAGGATTCAAAGTTGGCATGGTCTCAGCGGATATGCGCGCTGGAATCCGAGGGAACGGTGCGGCAGCGTTACCAGAGGAGGAGCAGCCAAAGGGGTTGATGTAGTTAGGGAACGCCCTGAATGGCGCATTCTGTCGGCTGATATCCGGCTTCTGGAGATCAGCAGCAGAGTTCGAGCTACTAAACCGCCATGTTGAGTGCGGCATATTGACCCAAGGATCAGGGTATTTCTTCATCAGTGACTCCCCACAAAGCAAGCACCTGCAACACCGGCTAAGAGCCATCAGTTCAATCCACAGATTGATCAGATAAGCATCGATCTTTACAGGGCTCCAGAGGATTTACCGGTGGCAATCAGCAAAGATCAAATGTTATTTCCACAAGATTATCTACTAGCAACTGCAATAATCACAGCCTTATTCAGCAAAGCAAACAGAAGCTAATCTACGTGACCGGCTTGAGGAGGTGGCGGAAGTACTCGGCCTGCGAGGAATCAAAGTTCATGATTATTTAGAAGCCACTGAAGTTTAGTCTGTAGCAATCGAAGATAATGCTTCTTTACCTGGCAATCCTGTAATGGCTGGAAGCAAGCTATGATCCTAACGATTATGGTGGAGCTACCAGCAATCCCACTCTCATGTTTCAATGCTCGGAATCTCGTCTGAGCCGCAGCTTGGCACACCATTACTTCTCTTTCTTGCGCTTAAGATCGAACCAGTCCACCAGAAACCCAAAAGCGATGCAGAGAAAAAGGACAGGAATAACAAAACCAGATGAATCTACAGAAAGAAGAAGTGCAAATCCCGGTAGAATTGAGGAAGAAAGCAACAAGGACTCGGAGGAGAAACACAAGAGTGCTTTGAGACCAGAAACAGAGATAAAGAGCGAGCCAGAGGAGAGGCAAGTCGAGCTACAGTATGACCCGACAGTACAAGTTCAAGGAGACGCCTTTCCGAAGAACATCGACTGAGAGACACAGCCACCGCATACTGCTTCTGCTCTTTGACCAGGACAGCTTCGATCGTCGCCTCCTTTGGTCGCTTTAGATCGCTGAAACACCCAAATCCAGCTCGGTAAATAAGATATATTGCCCCCCCAAAGAATGCCGAGAACTCGAACCACTTGAAACACAAAAGAAGGAAGATAAAAAGATCGCTCTTTTGACATCAAAAGCATGGGATACAGAAGATCAAAGCACTTCGAAAGATAGAAAGAAATGATTTTGGAACCACTCGACTGAGCGCTCCATCAAACAAACGGATGAACCAAAAACTGGGGGCAGAAAAGCTACAAGGTCAACCAACTCCGCCGAAAAAAGCCAAGGATCTACCGCAATCAGCAGAAAAAATCGATTTTTATCATAGAAATAACAATATAACATGATGCAGAGTACCAAGATGCCATCAGAAATTACTGGAGAGGAACCAAATTATGAACTCGGAAGAAAGAAGCTTCAAAATTTTACCAGCCCGCTCTCAAAGAAAACGAAAAAGAGTCGCGATTTCTCAGAGGAGACCTGAAATTTCTTCGCTCTAAGAAACGTGGAGCAGCAAAAAAAAGCCAATTCTGCTCGATGATCGGTGGACGAGATCGGCCAGGGGAGCGGAGAAAGAACAGGGGAGGCAGCAGTAAACCGGTGCTGGCAGGCGTGGATATGGCGACAGAATATATCGCCCTCATGTGACTATAATACCCCTACAACTTCTCCGAATCTACTAACAAACTAGCAGCGGTTAACCGTAAATGAAGCCAATCAAGCTGCCCTTGATGGTCAAAATATTTCTCTGATGGAGGTGCCGATAAATAACCCTTTCGCTATAATTACTTCAATGCCACACTACGTTACTGTGTGAGTCCACTACATATGTTGTATTCATGCGTAAATTCCCGTCAAAGGATCCTTTTATACGATTACTTCAATGCCACACTATGTTGCTATGTGAGTCCAATACATGTTATATTGATGCATAAATTCCCTTCAAAGGATCCTTTTATACACAATTATTGGAGCTTTAATAATCTTCCATCACTTATCACTCGTCCGAAGCCAACTCAAAACAGACAACCAAACCTAAACATGGTGTTTAGAACTCCTAAGAGCATCAATAATTGCCTCCAAGATTCCATCATCAAGCATAGTCAAGCATGGTGGTGGGTGTGGCCATTGACATGGATGGAGAGTGTCTTCTCATTCTCCTCCTCCCACCTCCCCCTCCTCCAATGCACATCACTTTCTCATGGTGGCTTCTGACTCCATGACTGACAACCTTTCTCTCATCTTGGTGTCTTGTAGTGGACTGTGGTTGGATGCTTTCCTTGCGTTTGCAAGACCACTCAATGTGAAGCCCTCTCTTTCCTTCGCACTTGCTGATATCCCCACCGGACTCAACTATTTGCCTTTTGTGCTTGTGTTTTTTTCTATTTAAGATTATCATTCCATTTTTTTATATTAAAGTATTTTGTCAATTCATTACAATGTTTTTTTGACTATATTCAACCCAAGACATTTCCTACTTCTCCCAATAACTCTCTATGATATTTGACTGTTGAGAAAGGCAAATGAGGACGTCTGCCCCTACAAAATATTGTATACTAAGCAGTGGTGATATATTGCATGACGCATATGATTGAAGAGGATATGGAGCATTAGTTTAAGTAGGCATGCCATGGAACCTAACCTACCAAATACTATGGCTTTTATGAGATTGATTGCATGGCTCCTTGCTTATGGTTGGAGGGAATAAAGACAAATGTTGGATAGAAGGAGCCCCTCCATTCAAAGTCTACTTAATATGAAGTTCTTTTATGGGCATTATTGTTAGTTCTTTAATCAAATCATTTGGTGTATCTCATCAATTGTTTTAATTATTTGAATGACTGTTTGCGTGTGTTTGGTCCTATGTGCCTCCTCTTATAATGTCACAAAATTTATGGAGCTTATAATGTCTTTAATGTTGTTTCGGAAGCTCGATCATTTATAGTATTATTATACCTCCTCTATTATCACAAATTAATTATTCGTTAGTATGAATTTAATTTATGATGTGTTTGAAAATCCTTAGTCAAATAAGTATTTCACATAGAGTGATAATGATTAGTGATAATGTACTTATTTAGCTCTTTTAGAAGAAGAAGGCTTCGATGCTTCGTATAATTAAATATATATAATTGATTTGATTTGTGTCTCAATCAAAAATAAAAAAATATATTAAATTTCTTAATAATGTAAATACGGCTAAAGCGAGACAAATGTCTCATCTAAAAATTTAAGTTTGTAAATAATATTATTATGATAAAAATTTAAGATGATATCATATATATATAATATTCAACTAACACAAATTTCACATATTGAGTTGAGATATTTATCATCCACATGCGAACGAAAGTGTTAGGAATATGAAATTATAGATCATGTATCATTTAAAACCCTAACCTAAGCTCTTAGATGGAATGATGTTGATGACAATTATTTTGCCTTTATTACTTTGAAGATTAAATTACCAGATACTGTTTCCGACAACTCTTCGTCTCTCGGTTCGGGCGTCGCGATGGACGGAATGGGCCACAGCCAGCGCACCTCCACGCCGCAGTTTGACTCAGAGGCTGCGTTGCGTGGGGCCATCAAAACGCTTTGGGCGAAACCACGGGAGGAAGACGAGAGAGCGGCAGCTCGCGGAAAGAGACGACATACGTGGAGCGCCTGCTCGTCCTCGAAAGACCGAGACACGCAATCCACGGAGATCACACGAAAGAAGACGAAGGATGAATAGACACACGAAAGCAACACAGTGATGGATGGGTTGACGAGGTCGAGGCGCGAACGTACCGCGAATCCGAAACGGGACAGAATCGTACGGTCCAGATGTGCTGCAGGGGGTGATGGGGACGGCACAGAGACGTTGGATCCGATCTCTTCGTCACGTGTCGTGCTTATGGGCCGGGCTTGGCAAAATAAAAGCACTCTTTGGGACCCATAATCAACCCAATTAATGAAATGGACCGTTGCATAGAGAGAGAGAGAGAGAGATCAAACAATACGACTCTGTGGTTGACGTGATCTCTACGATGTATGAGCCGTAATGCACAGCAGACACATCAATTCTGCAAACTGCTCACAGCCACACGGCGCAGGCTGTCGAGGCAATAACTCTCACGTCCTTCCCACCAACTCCTGTGCCTTCTTCCCCCACCCAAGCCAACGCGACTGTAAGCGAACCAGCACTGCTGCTCGTCCTCCTCCAACCTCACCATGGCCTCTCTCCTCTACCATCAAGAACAAACAAGAGCTGTGGGGTGATTGGTGCTTCTGAGATACCTTTGGCAGTGTCCCAGGCCAATAATCGTTTTGGACATTGAAGATGCTCGTTTGTGTTTGATCCTGGTAGCAATGCATTAGTTGTTGATGCGCGTGACTCTCAGTATATCATTGTCCACCCAGGAAGATGGGAGACGGGCCACCTTATTGTAAGAAATTTTGATGAAGCCAACTTGTGTTTCTAAATCATTGTAATAGAAACACAATAAAACTATGCGGAAACGAAATAGCGTACCTCCAGCCATTGTCGTCAAGAATTTCTACAGAGGTTTCTTCTTGAACTTTGGTTCTTCTCGGCTCAGAACTCTCGCTTTAGATGGTGTAGGAAAGCCTTTCGCTTCAAAGAGATGATTGAACCAAGGGACCAAAATCCTCATGTATATATAGTTGTTCTCCCATCAAGAACATTTATCATCACCAAATCATAACGTTCAAGAATTAATTCAAATTGTAACGTTTGGACCATAATGAAGAACTTAATGATATTAAATATTTAATTTAATAATAACGGTTTCATGCATAAAGAATAAGAAACTGAAATCATTTAAACCATAATAAATAAAGAAATTCATGATAATGAATTATGAATCTTAATAAGAACAGTTACGTTATTATTAAATAAGATATTTAATAATAAACGTTACGTATAAACTAGTCATTTATTTCGATCCTTTAATGATATGGTGGTATAGCAGTGCAGTGCAGTGCAGTGCAGAAGAGATGAGAAAGAAAGATCCCTTACAGAGTCAGCTGCGTGTTACAGTTCAAAGGCTCTCTAATCAATGCTTCTGTATCTTATCTCTTATGATTCTGCGCTGACACTCTTTCCTTTTATCTATTAAATTTTAGAGGTGATAAGAACTCAGCAGACTTCCATCTGCTCTCTCTTTCATGTTTTTGTTTTTGTTTTCAGTCACCCACCCTATCGACATCAAATCATTCCTAATAACTTTTGTTTTCGTTTCCTTGGTTTTGCATTCCCCTCGGCAACAGTGAGCCAGTGGCTGGGCAGTGGGGACAAAGGTAGTGATGAAGCTCTATCCCCCTTCCCCCCCCCCACCAACATGACAGTTCCCCATGGGATTGCACACAAGTTCCCTTTTCCCAGTTATCAAGAAAGTAATTTCTCTTTGGTCCCTTTCATGGACTTGCAAGGAGCCAAATTCTCGATTTCATGGCTCACAAGGGAGGCCTGTCACAGACAGCATCGGCTAACATCGGCACACACGCCATAGTATGTGACCTGCAGGCAAAGAGCTCTGCAAATGGAATGGGGCCATTCATCGTCAGAGCTTCTCGTTTCAAACTTGCTCGGATCATGACCTGACCTCAACTTCGCCATTGAGAGAGCCACAGGATCCTCGCGAGCATTGCTTTCACATGCAGGGAACTGAAGGCATTTACAGTACTGCACGTAAAGTGCAGTGCCATTATGGTACTTAGTGTTTTTAACTGGTGCTAAAAGCTCTCGGGCACACAAGATTGGGTGTGAGCAAGTACTTAATCCTTGTCTGCATGTGATGCAGGTGAAACAAAAGCGAAGGAATGGCAAGCCATGAGGGGAATAATTCCATGGTCATATTTGGACTGGAACCTGAAACTTCCAAGAGGTCCCCCATCCCTCTCCCACCACTCCTCCCTGTGAATATTTATTCTCCGCCTGTGTGCTGCCATCCCAAGATCTGTACTGAACAGTGGGCTCTGCCTTCATGTCACAGGGGACAGCAAATCCAAGAATCTCAGCAGACACATAGTCAAACAGTGCAAGGACATCACCAAAATACATGTACAGGAGGAAGAAATCTGATGCATGCCATGACACAGATTTTATTGAAACAAAGCAACAGTTTTAAGAAGAAAAGCAGAGCTAGATGACCATATTTCCCTCAATTCTTGTCGCAATCACAAAATAAGACTTCCAGCCCCGATCTATCTCATTATCTTACTGTAAGAATGTTGATTTGGTCAGGTGCATTCATGGGAAAGCATGAGCTTAGCATTCTCAACTCATTTATTTCCCTTTTCCTCATCTACTGATCCTGGCCACGACGACAAGGAGGTTCACTGACAAATTAAATCGACTGGGAAAACCTATCAAAGAGATGGAACACCACAGACGATGCCTTCTTCTCTCATGAAGTTGATGCTCTGTTTGGTTTCCTCCTCTTGGCAGCTGGAGAGGAATGGTCGCAGTTTGCATGTGACCCAACTGCTGTGTCATCGCTCTTATAGCTCAGACATGCAGCATCCAGCACCCCGATCGGGCTCTTTGGCACAGCGGAAACTGATGTACTGGCATATGTCCCGTTCTTCATCAATGCCATCTCTTGAATCACTTCATGACACCTCAAAACTCTCTCCTGAATCCATTGCAGAAAACTGAGGTCTTTTGACGTAAATAGCATTTGCTCAATGAAGCACTGCGTAGCAGATGAACAACCCTTACCTTATTTACATGGATGCAGCAGCAAGCTAAAGCCTTGTCGCTCTCCAGAAATTGAATCTCTTTCAAGGCTGATAGTGCTACTGCTGCAGCAATCTCGGAAGGTCTGAACTCCAGGAAATCAACCCCTGCAATTGTTGAATTATAGCCACACTCTCATGTTAGGCTTGCCATCCGATCTAAATGTCCCTCACAGTTGCTCAGAAACATGCGACTCCAGATCACTGACCTCTAACAGTGGCCAAAACGAGGGCGATGGAGCGAGAAATTAATGAGCCATCAGGTGAATTTGCATCATGAAATTTACACAGAAAGTAAACAATGAATGAGAAAGGTGTGACCGCTTGCATCCTCCACTTGAGGGTGCTAAGCACTAGAAGCTCCATCCTCTGTATGGTCCTGGCTTCAAATACGTATTTTGCCTCTCCTACCTGTTTGTGCGGACACAAATCACCGATCAGCAATAAAAAGTTGCAGTCCAAGATTACCATCTACACAAACAGTTTTGATGTCTTGTTTAACCTGTAAATCTATAGAGAAAGGGGCCTCAGTTTCCTCCACCTTGGCAGCGAGAGATAAGCAGGCCACTGATAACAACTGTGTCATCCAGGCCTTACCTTGCTGGAAATAGAGTCATAGGAGCATGACGCATTGTTACATGAATCACATTAAAGAAGCAAGTACCTCAGTAATTTTTCTTACCGGAAGTTCGTAAGAGGAGAAGAATCGATCCAAGTAATTTGCAGACAGATAGGCAGTCAGAGGTCCAAAGTTGTAATGTTCATGAACCTGTCAATGCAGGAACGAAAACTATGTAATTACAAGGTGGAGAAGCTCTCAGGTAAAAGAGACATGTAGGAAGAAGAAAAAGCATCAAGAGCGTGTAGATATGGGGGAAGAGAAAATGAATCCATTGTCATACTGATAAAAAGGATGGCTTTTGACTGTTCTAGGCACAAATAACATCAGATGCATCACAATGAAAGATAAGAAGTAAGAACTGTAATCGGTTAAATCAATGGTCTCAGGGATCGAATGTCGATCAATCAAATCTGTCAGAGAAACCATCGTACTGAGAAATCCAGAAATTGGAAGATGTAGGAGACAGAAAAAGCATGGAAACAAAGAACAACTCAACCCACCCTCTGAATCCAGTCGATGGCATCATTCCTCACCGCCAGGTCCAGCTGCCCCCTCAGCAGCCTCTCGGCATAGTTTCCCTGAGGGAGATGCTGCAACTCCTTCTCGACCAGCGAGGCGATGCGATCCTCCGACAGCAAGGCAGAATCCATCAGAAAGCCCCCATAAAAATCGCTCCTTTTGCCAGGGAAATGCCCAAGGACACGCCTTTCGACTTCTCCTTCGGGGTCCTGCTCTTGCTCCTCCCTCTCATCGAACCCCAGGACGCTGTTGCTGTCTTCTGGGCAGAGGAGGATGGAGGAACCACACTCATAGCTAATGCCCATGTCAAATAAATCAAAAGCTGCAGAGGCTGACACAGAGTAAGGCCGTTCTTCCTCTTCTACTCCTCAAAATGCTCTTTTTAGAGACAGACGCAGAGACAGAGAACGAAGCCTAAAGGAAGGGACATTTCATGTCATTGGTCTTCGGTGAAGAAGAAGTTCACATTGCGGAGGCAGAGGAAGATGGAGGATGAAAGAAAGTGTCCTAGTTAAGTGCAGTGGAAGAGGTGGGCAGAAGAGGGTGAAGAGACTTATAAAGGAGCAGCCCTGTGCTAGCTTTGTCTAAGTAAATGATGATGCCAATAACATGGGTTGGAAAGAGGAGATTATTGATTGATTTGACATCAATGCATGGTGTCTCAGTCGATAAAAGGCATGATTTAGTAATTCTCCTTCACATATATCATACAATTCTTTTTATGAGGTAACACGAACTCAATGATTGTTAGCGATATACCACATGACTTGATAATTACAAGGAAGAACTTGAATGGGGCATTATATATATATATATATATATATATATTAGAATCTATGTTTATCTTTTTGGTAAACCATATATATTTGTAAATATGCAAAAGAATAATTATCATTCTAAATCTCAGTATGGAATTCATAAATCTTTCAATAAATTTATCCAGAAAATATAATTAGTTATCTTAAACTATATTAATATTAGTTCATTTGAATTGATACCACTAATGTTTACAGGATATTAAGTATAAAAATTTAATTTTAACTAACAATAATAATAAAATACATGCATATGCTGAACTTAAATTTAGAGGATTAAATACCAAAATCACCCACCGAGAGGGATGTATATGTCAATTTGCTCTCTCTCTCTCTCTCTCTCTCTCTATATATATATATATATTAAATTATATATATATATATATATATATATATATATATATATATATATATATATGATTTATACATACTAAAGAAATATAAGGAGAGGGTGAGAAAAAGATGTCACTCCAAAGCTGTTCGCGAGCCTTCTGGGCGTTCTCCTCCACGACTCCCACTCGCCGCACCCCGTCGGCGGCACCGAAGCTTCTTCGACGCCGAGCTCCTCTCTTTGGGGCTCTCTCTTCTTTGTGCCTCGGCAGTATTTACGCCATCGCTTGCAGGTCCGCAGCCTGCTTCCGTTTCGTCGCGCAAAACCCTAATTGCCCGATCTGGGATCCGATACCTGGAGAATGGTCCTTTGTTTTTCCCATTCCTGTTTCTTGTCAACCCATCTTCGATTTTGGATTGGTAGGTTTTGTTGAAGTATCTGCTTTTAATGTGGTAACAAGGGGATCTTGATGCCTGGATTCTGGTAGTCTAAAGGTACGTTAGAATCTAGATGATATGTGTGGTACTGTCACATGATGATCTGCGAGATCATTCTTGCTGTCGGAACTTTGACGATTATGTATTCTTTTACATCATATGATATTGATTCTTGAGAATAAGCTCATTGATGTTCTTTGTAGTGTTTCAAGAAACAAATTATAGTTGTTCGGTGTTGTCGTCTCCAATTGAAACCTGTATGTTTCACCTGTTTGAGTGAATGCTATTATGGAGGCACTTTGTCCTCCATGATTTGTCCGAAAAGGAATATATTAATTTCTTGATGAATTCTATTTAACTGAGATATCTATGTTTTACCTGTTTGAGTGAATGCTAGAAGGAGTCGCTGACATCCAGAATTGTCCAAAATGCTAGAATGATTCTTGCAACTCAGTGCAGGCTTCTAGTTGACGTTGGTATCTTGTTCAGGCTTGATGGGAGTCATGGGGCATATTGTGTTTCCTCGGCAGGCGAGGCCTTCCGTTCTTGCATCTTGTACGGGCTTGCCAGGTCCATTTTTTGGTTGGGAAAATCCTGTCCCTTTTATCAGTACTAGCTATGAGCACTAGCTGTGAGCTGGGACTTGGTTCTATGATTCTATCATCTACGTGAGATGAGGACATGTTTATTAGAATTTTTCCAGCATACGGGATCACAATGTAGGTTTCAGTCTGGTACCCAAGAAAGACATTCTCTTTGGTTGTTAATAACATAAGGTTGCAACCTTGTCTTTTTTTTTTTGTTCATGTGTCTTCCCATGAACAGTTCATTTAACCAGTAGGAGCATTCTGTTATGGATTCAGATATTCTGTCATATTTCTTTTCATTTCCTTTGACACTGTTTCCTTCTGCTGCTCATGTATGGCGTTGGCAAATCTGCAGGTCAAAGTTTGTTAACCAACCATCCACCAGAGGTCTTCACTCTACTGGAATGGAGGGTGCTTTAACGACTGTTCCATCCATTGTTGTTTATGTTACTGTTCCAAACAAAGAAGCAGGTTCTTTTTTATCTTTTAGAGCTTGCTTTACTTCTCATTCCTAATTTGCTAAAGCAGCCTTTTAGCAAATGTATATAATATTACAAGTTACATTTTTTGTTTGGAGGTTTTGTTGATGCATGCAGTTAGGGCTACATTGTTTACTTTTTGGTGCCTTTTATTCATTATTAAAAAAAGTCCAGATAGGTTTGTGCCCCCTATCAGAGAAATGCCTCCTCGCTTATTGACTTGAACGAACGACGTTTAGAGTGAACCTAAGGCATTCACTGAATAAGGTGGATACTTCTTATCCTAGTTGGATGAAATGAAAGATATTGTTGATGAATAGATGTCTTAATCATAAACATCATAGAAATAGACGGCGAGTTACTGATCCGAATGATCAGGTCGTGTAGGACCAAGGTCCAAATCTCTCAGTTTATTTAGGATGCCTCAGCTGCATACGTCACAACACTTGGAATTGACACCTCGTAATGATAAATGACATGGCTCCCCATGACCTTATCTTGGATTATTAATACTTCTATCATTCCATCCCCATAGGGACAGAGAACCCTTCTCTTTCTTGGTTGTGCTACCGGGGACTCCAAGAAAGTCAGAATAAGAGAGCATTCATCTTGGGGTAGAAGCATCACCAAAAGTGAACCAACCCCTTGGACTGCTATGAAAAATGCAATTTTGAAGTAGCCCAATCTAATCCAAAATTTTTACCTACTTGGGCATGTCTAGCATATTTTCACAATCACAAAATCACTATAACTAACTTGCAGAAGTAGGATTAATCCTTGTTCATACATGGGTTTCTTTTTTATGAAATGAACTACTTCAAATAGGTTCATTGCTTGGCCCAGAATACAGTTAATCCGACATGAGCTACATGAGCTCCGAGTATTTTGGATTCACTAGAAGATGATTATAAGATAAATATTGTTTTCTAGCTGCATCTTATGAACCCACTATAGCATGATTATGACATAAGTGTTCCTTGGTTGCTGCATCTAAACTGTTTGTTTGGCAAATGATGAGTCCTGAACAACCTTTCCAGTTATAGCTATCTCATGAAATTTTGTCTACTTACCCAAATCCTTCATGATGGACCTTACATTCATCCTCCATGATTTATCAGTGCCCTGTGTTTTGTTCATGCAAAAGCTTAATCACATTAAGAGATCATCTCTCAGACCTGCAGAATATATGCTACTTGTGCCATCATTATATCCCTTTCAATCAGTATTTTGTTTGGTATAGTCATTCCTCATTCATTAGCTGCATTGTTCATTAGCTTGTGACTATTTGTGGAAACTGTTGTTATTTAATTTTTTAGATGTTACTAGTGCATTTCGGAGTGGAGAACTCATGACAAGATGGAGATATGATATTTCAAATTCTAAACCATGATGTTGAGTACACCATTAATGTCATAAGGCACTTGGGCATTTGCCTAGGCACCCAAGCGAGGCGAGGCTCGAGCGCCTCAATTTGAGTTCGGGTGGCTGTCAGCCAAGGTGCACGCTTGAGCCCAAGCATCAGGACGCTCAAGAGTGTGCTTGAACCAAGTGAAAATTGGTTAGGAGATTGGGTTGGCCTTCATCTGGTTCAATTAAACCATATAGCATTTCATCTGGATTGATCTAGATGAGCCTCTCCCACCCAAACCCCCCTCGTCGCATGAAACCATTCTTTCTTCTCACTTGGCGAACGTAGTATCTTCCTCCTACGGTGTGTGCAAAGGCGGCCCTCCAACGATCGGCAATGACTTCTTCCTCTCATTGTAACTATATCTCCTTCTTACCCCTCATCACCCCCCCCACCCCCACCCCCTGCATCGAGCTTTCCTGCCCACCTCCCAAATAGCTCCCCTCCTGTTTTCGTTACCCTCTCCTCCGTCGTCGACCACTCCCGTTGAGCTTCCTCAGAACCCAACAACCCCCCTTCCCCTCCTCCTCCTCGATATCTCCCCTCCCGGTTGGCAGCACCCACCTCGCCGAACCCTTTAGCCCCCTCTCTCTCCTCTTCCTCTTTCCAAATTTAATTAAGTAATTGAATTTTAACTATCTGAAGATTTTAGTCATGGTAATTGTGTTAAAATGTTATGATAACTGGCTTAAATATTAAACTCTTAACAAACATTGCTAATTCCTTCCATGAATCTTTCGTAAGTAATCATCGCATTTATCATCTATGATTAGTAATATTTGATCGTTAGATTATTGAGGATCATGGCTGCAATGGAAATAAAGTTGATGACATGGATATGTGATAAAAAAGAAAGAGGCGAGTTTGGAAGAAGCTTTGAGATGTTATAGAAAAGAGTATTATTATTTTCCTATTGTGAAGGTTTTGTTGCCATTTTTAAATCATGTTTGGAAATGAAGAAAGAGAGGGTGAGAAAAGAAGTATGCTTTCTTCAGAAAATCATATTGATTTGTTGTTGTATTCAATCTATACTTCTTTTTGTAAGCAAACAACATTTTGATAGACATTCAACTGCATGGGTGGATGCCGAATCAAAGAGAAATCTACATTTAAATGTGCACATGTCAGACTCCAATGTGCCAATTGTCTTAACTTCGGCTTGCAAAGTGAAGGGGTCATTGGGAATGTTCCCAGTCGGGACCTCCAATGCTCAAGCCATTGTCCGAAGTGGATTAAGTCTTGAGAATTTTTGTGGAAAATTGAAGAGCTTAGGGGAAAATGAAAATAAATAACCTGTCTTTTCATGAATGAGGTATCCTTTTATAGTGTGGCCCCAAGATGGCCATACTACAAGACTACAATACTACAAGACTACAAGTATAGGTTATCGATATTGTTGAATTGGCAAAGTTGACCTGCTACAATGATGGTGGCAGTGGTGGTTGGAGTGGTGATGTAGGGTATGTCTTTGGCACAAGGCATGGCCGTGCCGCTGAGGACATCACTGCCACCTTAATGGCAAGACTGGTGGCAGTTACGGGTTGCAGACTGGGTGATGCGGGCTTAATCAATGTATGCTGCTAATGTGGCAATGGACAGCTGGCACACAACAGTCATCGATCGGAGGGGACCCATGGCATACCCTAACCACTAAATGAATCACTAAATTTGTCAATTGCAACAGTTTTCACGTAATAACACAATTTCCTCATTTGTCATGCATACATGTATTGACAAGAGGGTTAAATTTCCTCTTTACACCAGTAAATGGTTAGGTCTTGTGCAAAAAGCTGATGCCACCTTCATATGTAAGTTGAGTGGACACTAATTGGCAACTATGTTGCATCTTATTTACTGATATGTATATATATGTGTGTATGCTTGTTTTAGACGATCATGTAATCAATGCGATTCCAAATGCATCTCCATGCTTTTGGACTTCTCCGAATTGTGCTTTTTTTTACTTGTATTCTAAATAACCTTCCCATTCTATGTTTATGATACTCCTTTCTGACTCTGTTCCTTGTGGATTTTGCTTGTTTAAGCACAGGCATGAAGCTTGCAGAAAGCATCATCAAGGAAAAACTTGCTGCATGCGTCAATCGAGTGCCAGGCATGTCCATCACCTAATATTTTGTTGCAACATGTGACAATCCTGCTTGAAAATTTGTTTGTAGCCAGTTTTATGCTTTCATCTTGTTTTGTTAATGGTTTTTAGTTTTGGTGAATATGGCTGATTTTCAGGTCAATTGGGTGCCACAACTTACAGGATCTTATTTGACTGTAGCGACTTGTGACTGTCACTTGGAAGATTATTAGCATTTTGCTTGAATTTCTTAGGGATAACTTTCACACATTATAATATTACTATATTAGAAATCTTTTTTCTTTCATAGAATTCATAATATTTTTTAAGGATAACTTCTGTTTGTTTGTTTGTTGAGATTGCACATCACAGACATAACACTATTAGGCTGGATTCGCTTGGGACCCAAAGCCAAAAGCTAATCCAGTAAGCTTGTTGATTCAAAATGAGAAACCATATCTGACCTTGCGGGTTAGATTCAGGTTGGGGACCAAATCTATATCCATTAGTGGGTATACTTACAGGATTTGACCTTGCGTGTTACTATAATTTGTGTTCAATCAATATACTGATCTCCTACATTTTTAATTTTGAAAATATATTAGAATCCATAGACACTGATTTGATTTCTCTTGGTTTAACTTGTGATGTTGCCTTCCAAGGAGCTAAATGGCAGGAAAAGGGTCCATGTAGCTAATCTCTAGTTGGGACATAAGGACTTGTTGTTATCTTTAAAAAGACAAAGATTCATATATGTCCTTATAATATTTCATTTAGGACTACTCAGCAGATTAAATAGTACGGAGACTAGCCATTTCAAGTTTGTCTTCCAAAACCATGTAATTTTCTGAATCTAATGTTAGTCTTGATCTTTAATTTGAATAGTCTGTTTCATCTTGGATTTGGTCTTTAATCTGGACAGTCCATAATTTGAATTGTTTTTCTATTTATTAAATTGACTGTAAAAAAGTTAGGACTTACGATTTTGTTATTGTTGGTGGTAGTGATGATTGCAAAAAGTTCAACTAAAAATATATTTGGTCCATAAGGAAGAAGAATTTCGTGTCAGCTGCTGATAGCACTTGTGTGGATAGAAAGAAAAGGGATTTATGTTTAGGGTTGCAAATAAGTTAAGCTGTTCTAGCATATCGATTATTCTTTGAAAGATGAATTGCTTCATATTTTTGTTCCTCAACAGCTTTTGCATTATTATTATTATTATTTCGTAAATGGTACTTGGTGATTGAAACACTTTTGCTTATTTACTGCTGAAATGTGTGTGAGCATGCATGGTTGCAGGTATCGAGTCAGTTTATTGGTGGGATGGCAAGGTAGAAGTTGAATTTAATATTGGTTTTGTTTCTCCTCAAAGTACAAACATACCTTTGATGTCTCTATTCAAAATGTCAGGTAGAGACGGATGCTGAGGAGCTACTCATAATCAAGACTCGGGAGTCCCTTCTCGGTGCTTTGACCCAACATGTGAAATCCAATCACGAGTACGAGTAAGTAGTAGTAGTGCCTACGATGCTGAGGAGCTACCTGAGATTGTTGGTTGACTGACAATTACCATTATATCACTGCAGCGTTCCTGAGGTCATTGCCCTGCCCATCACTGGTGGCAACGAAAAGTACCTCGAGTGGATCAAGGACAGTACCAGAGACGACTAGTCTGAATATTTTCCCTGCCTGCGCATGAACCATAACGGATTTTTGCTTCTGCTGCACTCGTATTATGTTAATTTCCCAACAGTTGTATATATATATATATATAATTCCTTAAGATGATGAAGTCCAAACACGTTTGTCCCTACAATTTCTGCTAATGTGAGCCTGACATCACATGATCCGATCAGGCTGTTATGAGAAGGAAAACAAAACTCGCTTTGACCTTGTGTAGTAAAACCATAACAGCTAATACGATCACAGGAGGAAGAGCCACATGTTGAGGAGGCTTTCATTTGGATAGTTCCATTAAACTTGAGTCTACGAGGTACAACTTAGAACCCCATGGACATTGCAGGAACTGTGGTGCTACTTGTGGCGATACATGCGGGAGCAAGGTGCAACAACCCGCTCAGCCGACGACGTTAAGAAAAGTGCCGAGGATGACGGTGACAAAGGACACAGCTAACGGCGCAATCATGAGAGGCTTCATGACTCTGCCGGCCGGTGGCGCGGCGAACCCCGCGTAGCACGCAATGAAGTAGATCACCATGGCCATGTCGGCGGCGAAGGTGAAGAAGACGGCCAAGGCGTGGAGTCGGTATACCAGAAGATAGTGATGGTGGGACGACGCCGACGTAGCAGCGGGTCCCAAGATCTTGATGGCGCCGGAGAGGCCGAGCTGGAGCAGCAGCGGCACGGCCGTCGCGAGGAAGCTGGTCGGTGGCGGCGTCGCTGGTGGATCGGGCTGGGATGCGGTAGCTCCTTCTGCGACTACTTCTTGCAAGCTAATGACATGTGACGACGCCATTGCTGAGAAACTGCGCATCGGTGGGCGTTGTTATATATCGGGGATGGAGGTCGCAGGGTCCCCGTCATGGCGTTACGGGGAGCAGTCGCTGAGCGGGACCTGAGCTGTCACCCACGGGCGAGGATGAGAAATTGCCGAGGTTGAGGAAGAGCGGATCCACCTGCACCCAGGTTAAGGTTGGTGGCAGCAGAAAGCACTTCGATGTTTTCACATAGGGAAGAGAGGTTGATTTCGCTGCTATGTGGGAGCAACTCATCTCACGTGGGTGCATCTGGCATTAGTTTCATTGGTTTCAAACCATATGTCAAACTTGGGTACTAACAAAAGGGACCGAGGTGGCCGCCGACGTGCTGGAGATGGGGTGTCGCTGAGGTGGCCTCACGGGTGCCGTCGAAACTTGAGGGGCTGCTGCATCATCAACTCAAGCAAAAACGTCGACTAAATTGCAATGGAATATTATGTAATATTTATGTGGGCAATTTAGAGAGTGCAGAAACAGGTTATTAAGCTAACCATAGGCAAACACACACACACACACACAAATGTACAGAGAATGTGCAAGCTAGTCAGCAAGAAATGACAAATCAAATATAGATTCGGTTAAAAATAAAGAACGAAAAAACCTAATGCAAGTGAAGAATTGTACCAATTGTTAGAACTCATACTTGTTTTCCATACCGAGTCGATTGATAAATAGCTTTTAATGCATGAGAAATCAAACCATAAAAAACATGATACAAGCTCAATATACAGACAAATCATGATAGTTTTCCTCTTTATTTTGTCTCAAAAAATGTAGGTACAAACAAAGACCGAATCCAACAAAGACACCTTGATAACAATAAAAAGAAACCAGATATGAGATTCTCACAAACGAGCCACGTAGGAGTTTGATTGTGTGACATATCTCACCCACCGATATGGGTTGTAGGAGGGTGACTTCTTTGCTATGTGTAGATATCTTACCTGCCCAAAGAGAATCATGCCATGAGTAGGAAGGACGTTATTGCTTATTACTTTTAGCTCAAAAGCAAGCAGCATATACCTTGACCAACACTGGCATCATATTACAAGAATATAATCTCAAAAACCAAAGAAATACATCGTTGAATAAATTATTATAGACCGAACTAAAATAAAAATCATCCAAGTTTTTTTGTCGATAGGATCCTTATCGGGCAAACCCCATGAGATGTTGGGCAAAATTCCTAGTCAAAGCAAACTCAAGGATTTGAGAGTTTGGTTGGAGGGTAGAAAGTTCTGCTTCACATATTGCAGTTTGTCCAAACTAATGAGTCAATCAAGAATTGTGACGACCAACGCCTATGCTGAAATTTGTAATTTATTTATTTTTGGTTAAAATGCGACCTAGAAAATATTCAAACAAACAATTCCTGAAGCTTGTTACATAAGTAGCATGCCTTATTGGAATGTAAGAGCTACTCTGTACTGTTTTGCAGTAAATGAAATACTATAATTTCATGCTAGCATAGCCACTCCAAACCCCGAGTTGATGGAAATCTTGTTCACTGGGCTGCCCTTTTTATTTTCATCCTAAGCTCTATGCTTGGTGTGGCCCTTCATCATGTCTAAATATCTATCAGCAGATCCTTTTCTCATTTGAACTGTATCGCCTTATATTAGTATTTCTACATTTAATCTGTTTTTAAGTACTTCTACTAAAACTTGTTTTATATGTTCTACAAGGTAACTTAGTTGCAACTTAGTGATTCTGAAGAAGTAGAACCTTAGACTATATGTAGGCATAAAGGGATGAACAATTTCAAATAAGCATTGAACTAACACCTCTAGTACATATATAAGATACTACTGTTTCTGATAATCCAGTCATGATCTTCCAGAAAATTCACTTAAAATAGGCCTGCAGGTTGCAGCTTAAGTTAATGTTCGTTTATGAGTAACTGAACATGTCTGCTTTCAGATGATCACCTGCTGAAGAAAAAAGTAATAGCAATCAAACAAGATAATGAAAATCATCATAAGTATGGTAGAACTCAGTAAGGTGGCTGGAGTTGCCACTCAACCCACAAAAACCATCCAAATAATCATCGGCATTTTAGAATAATTCGAGAAAGAGTAATGATATATAAACAAAGCCACTTGATTTGCGCCCCCCTATTTGATCAACGGTGATCCACTGACTGTAATATTTAACATAGGATCAAAGGTAATAATTATTTCTATGCTGAAAAATAAAGCATGACCCACTGTCTGAAACTGTCACCGATGTGAAGTCTGAGGTGGTCAATATATGCAATAACACCTCCACAAGTAAAGAGGTTGTTTTTGGGCATCCAGGTTGCAAAGGAGCAGACCCATCAAAGTGCCAAAAAGAAACGAACATGCTGATAAGGGAGTCTAAGTAAATCATTGCCTCACCTGAAGCTTTGATGCATTGTACATTGGTATTGTGAAGTTCATGTTTATTGGTCCAGCCTCTCTAGCAATGTTTCCTGAGTTTCAATGATTAAAACTTTTACCAAACAAACACAAGATTATAATAAAAAAATACAATCTAAGCAAGTATACATGTCTCTTACCATGTGATTCCTGTGAAAATGTGAGCTTTGCACATAGCGTGTGTTCAGACCCACCCACAATCTGAAGCATTTTTCTTAGTGAGATGAAGATGTGAACAAACAACTTAAAAAACAACAATACAAAATATCCATGCTTGTATGACCAAGATTTAGTGGAAGACATGACACGTTAAAGCTTGGATCATGAGAAGTTTCTATAAGAATGGCATTTTTACTATTGATATGTTGTAAAATTGATATAGTTTGTAAAATAACAGCACAAATAGAATAAAACGAAAAACATAGATGAAAACCCTGCCTTCTTTAGACACCATTCAAGTCTTTTAGCTCCCTCTTTAAAATCAGCTGTCTGTCCAACAGCACCAGACTCCAACTCAAAACTAACCCTGTACATCATTGTTCAAAGATACACTTATCAGCAATGGGGAATCAAATATAGTTTGAAATCATAAGTACTGGTTTATCTCTTTGCCATTAACAACTAACACTTTATAATCAGAACCATCAATCGTCGAACAACACAAATAAAGAAACAAGCATGTATCATGCAGTACTTTGTAACATGTTTGGAAGAAAAATAAAGAACTGAAAGAACATGTGAGTGATATCATAATTGGAGATTGTGTTGCCGATTCACTAGTGAGCTATTATTTGCATCCACCATTTATGAAATACCAAGAAAGATATTCCAACTTTACTGAATAAATTTCATCAAAATGAAAATTTTATCTTTGTGAACTGCTTCCTGACCTTGTACAAATATTAACTATGCACATATTTCCTTCGAGGTAGAAATCTAAAGGTCAGAAACATAAGAAAGAATGACACCTAAATTAGAAGACACAAGATACAAGAAAGATAATATCATCAGCAGTAGCATATTTTGAGAATTGAGATTTAATGAGATGGGTTAATTTATGAAAAAATCAACCACAGTATTACATGGATTAAAGCCAACAGATATCCAGAATATAAAAGTCAAAGCTATGATTATAGTGGGAGTATGCTTTGTCTGGAAGCTTATCTTTCTAGACTAATTATGTCATGAAGGAGGGTTGTTAATACGGGTGTCATGAATAGGTGGAATGAGATTGATATAAAAAGCTTTCATTATAAATGGAAGTGTTGTTTTGCCAGTAACGTCCATTATGAGGATTCATCAGCTTTTAATGGACTTTTCTCTCCTGAAAATCTGACTCTCTAGTTAAAACTACGATCTATGTACTAATGAGCACACACACATTTCTGAAAGTTTGCAATCACAATCATCGAAGTGGAAAAAATCGGTCAAAGCAACCTGCTGATAATTCAGAATAATGCACTTATGCTTACTTGTAAGTTAAAGCTAGGAAACATAATGGCGAGTGCTGAAGAAGAGATGTGAAAGAAAGAAAAAAGCACCTTGCTGTATAAGTTGGCACCGGCATTTGTACTATAATTGTGTTAGCAGTTACACTTGCTGCAAAATCAGCACGTATTTTTATAATAGCTTCAGCCTGATAGCATAAAAATATTGCGTTCAGATTGATCTTGGCCATCATGAATAATATTTATGTATAAAAAAATCTTTAACAATAAAGGAAGCATCCTGTAATAATGAGGAGATAAAAAAAAGGATGACCCAACCTTTAATTGTCCTGCTTCTTCAATCAATGCACTAACACGAAAAGGAGGCTTAAATTCCTGAGTCATACGATAGTTCATCGCAGCAAATTCTCCATCTGGAGGTATCTATCACCAAGAGAGGAACATTAAATGATTAAATACCTTGCGGAAAAAAAAAATAATTCCCTAAAGATGCTGCTTTTGTAAGATATATTCTAATTAATAGCATTCTCTATTAGCATCTTGATATATATGGAAAGCAATATACTCACTAGTGATAAAGTTCGGTCCACATCAAAGCTGTCAAGACGAACCGATTCATGGAAATTACAGTCATCAAGTATTACAGCTCCTCCTGCTGAACTTCTATAGTCTGTAACATAACCAATCTTGCAATGATTAACAACTCAGAAGCTCACTGTATATGATTCAATGACACAGTAGCAAAATTCTCCAAAATTCTAGAGTTTCAGAGATGTTTGAGGAGGCTAAACGAATCACTGGATACTGTTCCAAAGATAGATGAATTAAGAGTTATCTATTCAAGTATCAACAAACATAAAGATCTATCACTAATGACAAAACTCCAAATAAAAACTTCATTACAGATTACAAGCTAGTGATGCCATTTTTTGTGTGTATCCTAGTAATGTCTTTTCCCAACTGTCTAATTCAGCCTCTCTCATACTTATTTTTTAGTCACAATGAAAGCCATATTAATTGAACTTCTATACACTATATCCATTAAAAATCCTATTTGTACATACTTATCCAATTCTTTTTCTGATTTTGACATTTTTTTTCAATTTTCAATTTCAACACTAGTTAGTCTATACATGCATGACATTGCAAGATTGAAAACTACTTAGACACATCAATACTTACAAAGTGGCACACCAGGATCCATCTAAAGCCAATGATATCATTTAATATTAATACAGTTTACATAGGACATCACGTAGAGGTCAGAGATAGCCATCAAAATGGCTCAATACATGCAACCAATGGTTTTAATCACTTGTGTGATGACTAAACTAGCTTATTTTCCAATAAATTAAACAGATATGGAAGCATCTTGTACCTACAAAGTGACAGACACTAAAACTAAACCTATAAAAGTCAATCTAGAGACAAATTTCTGCTAAGCCTAAGATGTCTGTTAAACATGAGATATTACAAAAAAAATACAGACCTGAAGTTTAAGTGAAAACAAAGCAACAATATAATCAGCAGCTAGGAGACTAGGTTTGTTCTCACCATAAACAGAAGAACTGTTCCTACCAATGCTCAAGTCCTCATTAAGAGCCAGACGAATTTCTGGGCTTCCTGTCAAGTAGCTTTTCATTTGAATGGTGCCATCAATCTCTGATGTGAGTATATAACCCTGTTCCATGTTAACATCTGCTGTCAGAATGGTATAACATAAAATGCATAGCTTACATGGAAAGAATCACACATCTTTACCATGATTCTGACATACTCATGTAAACATGGAGTTTCTGCAGGATCCAAATTTGAATAAACAAAGGCTTAATACAAATGAAAAAATCTTCTGACCAACCATGTGCCTGATTAACCCTCTAAAATCAGTGTCTAACCTAATTCCTAGACGAATCTAGGTAAGATACAAACTTGCCTAACAACCTAGAATGTTGATTAGCAGGTCGAACTAGCTACCTCAATAGCTGCAGTTTAAGCTCAAGCAATCAAGGAGCAACTATTCAAGAGTAAGGAAAAGTAACAAGCTTTCCAATATAAAAAATGACCACCTAAAAGAACCATAGAAGCAAACAAGACAACAAAACACCTTCAAAGAATCCAGAACATATACACTTTAAACATTGAGTTCCACAAGGGTCTCTATTGTGGAGACTTTCGCACTGGGCTTGCCCTTTTCTGCATGTTAATTTCCATTCAGCAAGCTAGGAATAAGAATTGGAGTACTTGGCAAAAGTAAAACATAGATACAATCATCCAACAAACTAAAATTAATGAAACTAAAAGAATAATTAACTTTAACATCTTTGGTTCATTCTGACCCAAAACTACAACCAAAGCAGGTCTTGATCAAAACAGCACTACAACAAAGAATGAAAGGGGATTCATTCCACTATTAATTGTGATAGTTTGTCCTGTAACCAGAAATAATTTATTTCCTTTAAAAGATAATATAACCCAGAATACTAAAATTTCCATTAGTATTTATTGTTGCAGACACCAATTTATTGTTGACAAGTGCAGGCTTTGAATTTAAATTCTGTAGACCACAAAAAGAATGAAGAACATGAACATAGTCACGGAAGAATTAGCCAATAATTAATCAAGAACAAAGAGTAAGCTAGGTCAGTAAAATTTTTTAATGGCCATTAGTTTTGTATTTAATTAGGAATATAAATATTGGATGTGCCATTTGGTATGAACTTGTAATTATTGATCCAATGGCCGACTGGTATGCAGACCGAGTAATTTAATCTGTTCCAGTCCCAAACCAAGCTTTCCACACAGTACGCTAACCATACTCTACTCATTGAACAGTAAACTAATTGACATCAAATTATATTGGTCAATAGGCTCCGCCTCAGAATCAAGCTATTGCATAGTAAGATCACTGTACTATCCTTATCAAGCAATAAGCAGTTTTGAAAGAGATCTGAAGCTGAAATTAAATAATTGCCACCCCTCGTGTTGTTATGAACAGTAATTGTACAATTTGACTAATGGTGTTCATTTTAGTTTGCTATAAACCTTTAAGCAGATAGGACATTTCATGTTGTATAAATCAGCAAAATGTAAACATATGTTTAGAAGGGCAGGTTATTGGAGTCCTAGAGTGAATAACGAATTTGATAGAGGACTTATCTAATTTGGCATCCAAAAGCTGGTCTCCAATTAGCTTAGATGAGACAAGATAATATGGATTTATGATACCACATACATTTTGTTGCACAAACATGTCTACATGAGCATGGAGTGATAATCTAAATAAAGCAAATAAATTTTGACACAACTACTCATGTAATCGAACTGACAAAAGACAGATTTACTCACACTAGAGCTGAATGTCACACTTATTTTTTCAATAATGTCAACAAATATTTCCTCCCTCTTTCTGCCACCAGGTTCTGTAACTATAACAGATTTGGTAACAGCTGTACCAGGCATCTTTTTGGTGCCTTGCTGCAAGTATGCAAATAACAGTAATAAAATGAAAGTCTGAAACATAAAACCAAGTAGATGAAAATAAATTGTATACAAGAGGAGAACTAGGAACTTAAGAGATTCTCCAGATGCATGGAATAACTAAAGGATTACTAAATGGTACCATAAACATTGATGCCGGACCAAGAGGAGGCACACGTGCGGAATCAATTACAATTGGTTCATTAAATACATATGACTTCAAAACCTCCGTAGAAGTTGTTTGTGGATAACCAAAGTCCTGAAATAGAATTTCATATGCAACAGATATAGTCAATTGTCAAAATTCATATCCATGACATAGTAAATAACAATTGCACTATAGTAGTCAACCGTGTCCTGCAAAATCATGAAGTAAATAATTAAATATATTAACATTTGAATCTATGTAAGACAATGAACATATACTTACAATAACTTCATCAAGTAATTCATACACGAGCACGAAATTTTTTCGCAACGAGTCTTCGTTAAGAACCCCAAGATAATCTTTTGTGACACGAGCAATTCTTTGCAAGAGCTCTAGAACAAGAGAAGGTGAAACATTAACTCTTGTTGTTGTCACAAAGAACAATCCCGCAATCTTCACGTGGATGTAGTTAACCCCATCCACATTCTATTGTCAGAAAAAGACAAAAGAAACAAGCTGTAAGGCTTAGTGACATATAGATGCATCACTAACATAATTCCTATATGACACCATAAAGAATGAAATATATCAAGAAAGAAAAAAAATGGATATGACAGAACCTATTAATAATTTCTCTAATGAATAATCGAGAACGGACAACTCCTGAGTTGTTGATTCATTGTGCTAATCCTGACTGTTCCTTTGTGCATTCATAACAATTAGACAAGACATATATGATACTTTACTAGCCTTGCTTACACAAATACCTACAAAGACAGGAGGTGCCTCCTCTTCTTCATCCTCTTTCCAGAACTTCACTTTGCGAAAAAATATCTCAGCACTTCCTTTTGAAACTTCCCCACGATCTGCATCAATTGTTCAAGGTAAATTTAAACTCAACTTCTCAAATGAAAAGGAAAGAAACCAAGCCTACCCACCAAAAGCTCAAGCATAAAACCACATCATAAAGCTCGGAAATATAAAACTTAATCCACTAAGCATCAGAAACATAAATAAGAACTGGACAAGAAAATTTTAGGACCTGCAGGAAAAAGGACATATTGTAATACTTTGCAGATGGCAAATTTTATGACGATCAATGACTTGATTTTACATGTCTTTCTACATTCAACAAAGTACAAATGCTTGGAATGGTATATGTAATTACCATCCATGTCGAGCGTCGCACACACTATCTAGTCGAATTAACCTATCTGACATGTCTCATGAAAATTTTTCGAAGAAATAAGAATCAACATAGAAAAACCTAAAAAAGAAAGAAGACAAGAAAAAGAAAGCAAAATACTAAATCAGAAAAGAAATTGAACATTGATTGTGATCCATGAATCTAATGTTTTCGTAATGATTTTGCAAAACATGCAAATTAAATCATTTGGTGGAACCTTTTGCCATGTGAATATGAAAAATTGACACTCCTCCAAGAAGACATACTGCCTTCTAGCAGACAAAGCAACATCGAAGTTGAAGCCATTTATGCATTTCCTATCTATATTTTCTTATTGAAGAAGTCATGGATAAACAATGCAGCTAGAAGTCTATTAGCAGAACCAGATGTAATTATGATACAAATTAGCAACAAAAAAAGACGTCGTCATGATCAAATGTGTACAAAGCAAATAATCATCTAAGAACACCCAGTTTCAGAAATAAGCTGCAGATACATCACATGTCTAGGTAGCAGAAAATATCGCTTTCATTAACATATATTTGTAGCACAAAAGATAGAAAAGCAAAGATGCAATCTGCCAGCAAGATGGAATTTTGGAGGGCACTGCGTGCTCGCATAAAGAACTTTCGAATATGACCAAATGCAAATTTGGTATCAAATTAAAGAACCGTAATCCCAGCACCATGGCTCCAGACGTCTTATAGGGCAAATGTTGCACAAAAGCGATCATCCATTAGATGAATCCGACTCAGCCCGTAAACGACCGACAAGATCCAAGAAAGAATGGCTGACAAACCTTGGATCCGCACAATCGACAGATCTCAAAGTCGTAGTGACAAACGAAATATAGGGTTTCCATCAAACGATACAGAGATCCACGGACCTCATGCCCTATTGGCGAACTATGGTTAGGGTCTCGACCAAACGACACAGGCGAACTAGCGATGCGATCGCAGACGAATCGAGAAAACGAAAGGGAGAAGAAGTTTACAGTCACGGAAGACGATGTTGTCGCCTCGCTGCGACAACACGAAGAACTGGGCGATCATCGATTGTCGTCGAGACCCACACGAACAAGAAAGAAAGCGAGCGCCTATTTGAGCCGACTGGATTTATATGTGTCGTCGCTGTGACTGACGCGAGAAATTTAGATCAAGAAGCCCTCCTCGCATTCTTCTTTCGATGACTTAAACTAACGGATTTACCCTCACAAGAACACTATATATATATACATAAATATATATATGTATATATATATATATACACACACACAAAACTTAAACATTGGGGGATTCATTTGTCATAACGAGGATGATCATATTACGATGACCATAAAAACAAGAGAAGAGATCAATCTCCAAAATAGTATAGTAATAATTATTATTACATTCATTTGTTTGATGTATAATTATATTAACATATCATTTGGTCTCTCCATTCACCTTCATGGAAGATGTTATTTATTGTATATTACAGAAACATATGATTTCAACTTGACATAAAAGATAACCCAATCCAGTAAGACCTTCATAGCCAAAGTGTTCAATTATGTAATGTATTTAACTTATAAAACACATGCTGGGCCTTTTAAAACATTAGTTGGTTGGTCTTCAAATGCATCCACACAGAAACAACAAAAAAACAATCCAACCTTTTCCATCCCTTTGTTCTTCTCCCCCATCTTTTTGTTGACATTTCTTCTCTTCATCCTACCTTCTTCTTCTTCCAGAGTCTCAAAATAAAATGGGAAAAGAGGCAAAGATAAACAGAATCCAATCTTTTTGGATTCTCTTTTTGAGTTGAGTTCCTGTGGAATTCTCTTTATTTTTCTTTTAAATACAGATCACAAGGTCTGTGGAATAAGTGATTCATTCAGTCACAGCAGTTGAGAGCTAATTAACTTTTATTTTTTCCTTTGGATTCTGAAACCCATCTGATCTTATTTTGAACTGATTCTTGAAGTGCATCTTCTTATTGTTTCAGGGTGTCAAAACAAGAGATGCCTGAGGATGGTGCCACTGTTGTCATCAAAACTAACATTTAATGAGCCTCTTTGGCTAGAGTGCCTTTCTCCCTCCTTTTGAGCTTCTGGTCTACACTTTTTTCCTGTTCTTGCCTTTGCTAACCTCCCTTGGCAATTGATCATATAGGGGTCATCATCTCAAACTGAATCCATATCATCCTGATAGAATTGAACAACCATTTCCACTATGATGCTTGAAGCAATGATAGGCTTTCCATGGCAGTTTCCAATTACTTCCTCTACAATCACACCAAGAAACAATGTAGGCAAGAGGAGGGATCCATTCTCACCATGAGATTATGTGAGGGTCCTTCCAAGGCAAGAATGTTTATACAATCCTGTCAAAGTCTCAAATCTCATGTTGGGAATATGGTACTAAGAGCATCCAATAGCTGGTGAACCAACTTCCAGCTGTACTTAATCTGCACAGAAGCCTTATAAAACCAAGCAAAATGCATGTGAAAGGAAATGGTGTAATTCATAAAGGAGCAAAAGAAGTTGATTTTCAGAGGGATGACTAGTTTCAGAAACTTGTAGGAAAATATGCAAATATCACTCACAACTTGGCTGAGCATAATTAACATTAGATAGAATGTACTTTAATAATTACAGCAATTCTAGATGCTCATGGTATTTGGATGCCAAATGGACTACCAAATCCATACCTTATATTGCGAAGTCATGGAAGGAAACCAGATGACAGAGGATTAAGCAACATATGCATGGCAAATATCAGACAACACAAACAAGCTTAAGAAATAGAATGTCCGAACATATTTCCTCATCACCTAAAAAAGCTTGGAATATACTCGCACATATTTTCTTATTACCTGTAAAAGTTTGGATTATACTCACACATATGCATGTGTATTATATTACATGTATATATATAAAGTCCAGTGTTGTAATTGACCAGAGAATTAACAGTGTTTGATTCACAACTAGTAATGCTAGGTAGCAATTGCATAGTAGCAGTTGCAAGTGCAGTTGTTTGGATGCTACTTGAAATTAAGGTAGAGAAGCCGGCATCCGATGTTCAGAGAGGAAGGAGGTGACAGTAGTTATATGATCTAAAGTGCAGGAGAAAGGGTTAATGTGTGAGACAACACATGAGAGCATGGTGAGAGTATCTGAATTCAAATTTAACTTGCAACCTCAACATGCAAAAGTATGTCATGCAGCATTTCAAACCACAAATTCATTTATAGCATGTGAGGACCGAGTTGCATGTGCAAATACTGGAAGTGTCTTATTTGCAGGCAATCAAATGCTTATAAGTGGGGGTACTGTTGTGAAATGACTTGCAAGAAGACCATTTGCAGGCCCTCTTAAGTGTACATTGGTACAAATAGCTGCAATGACATTGATCACAGTTATCACAATTCAGATTTAAGTTTTGCAATGTGTTGCAGTCATTTAACTGGGGAAAAGGATCAATTCCAATAAGAACTTGTCTATTGAAATCACTTTTTAAGTTTTATGACAATAGTAAGCACTACTTTCATAACATGCACTCTACTAAGATATCCCATTGAAATGTACCAATAAGACTTTAACCCAATAATATGTGAACTAAATAACAAGAACTGTCTTAATATCCAACCGGCACGTATTTTACCTCAAGATGAGCGCCACGTTTACAGCATGTGAACATTTATGCTAAATGTCAACTAAACAGAATTAGAAACATAGAATTGAGTTGCTAGATTTTCAACAATATGTACAGGATCGTGCAGAACTTTAATTAAGATATATGAACAAAAATAACAACATTTTCTTTAGAACTTGCTGCTACATCCGAGATCAGCCTAGAAAGATTGAAACTTTTATACATGTAAACTGATATATTATGATCAATTTATGCCAATTTTAAAAACCTGTCATATATCTGGTATAGCTCACGGAAAGTATGCATGTTATCAACTATTAATAAAGGATGCCATGTTTATTTAATCCCTTAACTTGATATTCTAGCTGTAAGTTATTCCTTGCTGAACTATATTATTTGAAGGAATACTACTAAGAACTAGAATATCTATGACATCTAACAAGTATAGCTATTTCTTGTTGAACTATATTATATGAAGGAATTCTTCAAATTAAGAACTAGAATAACAAATGTAGAAGATGGAAAAAAAAAGAATTAGGATATATATTACATCAAGCAACACTGGAAGGGTCGTCACAGCCAATCTAAGCTTACATTCGCTAAAACACAATCCTTATCATGCAACTTGCTAATACACATAAAGATACATATACAACCTTATAAATATCCTAAATGTCAAGTGTCATCAATCCATTAACTATATGATCCTAAGCCTTTTAACTATGGTTCCATCCAAGAGAAGAGTCCTTGCAATCATATGGTGCGAGGATGTCGCCGAACTTGATGTAAAGAATGTAAAGAAGCAAAATTTTGGCTTGGTTCCTAAAAATAGTTTAAGAACTATTACAGATATTGAGAATAAACATGATATCAAGGTTTAAAGCCTAGCTACTTAAGACGGAACATACTTTGCCATACGAAATCAGCACACAATGCATGACAATTAGCACGGTAACATATACAAATCTAAATGACCATGGTCATGCCTTGTCAAGCCACTGGGGATACTAACTGTGCCAATAGCCTACCGGGCAAGGGTCTGAAATGTGACATCTTAAGCCTTGTTATGTGGTATATAAAATTTAAACCTCTCATGAAGGACCTGATAAAAATAGTAAATCATGATTTATGAACAGGTTTTGTGTATTTTCCATATCATCCCTCCTCTTTTTAATGTCAAAGATACAATTAATTTATTTGAATTCGTAAGCGAGGTGCATCATTGACCCATCCCTCATTATCATCAATGGTTGAACTATTGTATCGGCACATAAAAATACATCCACAGAAAGAGTGAGCGCATATATCAAAGTCTTATAAAAATGCATCCACATAAGCTAGGCCGAAAATTGGTGGCCGAACACATCATGGCATGATATAAGTACATCAAACTTCATTTGATAAGGACAGATCCTGGTGAAGTGCACAAAATGCATCCACATAAAGAGGCTCCGATGAATAACAAACAAGTCTACACTGTGAATGCATCTTAGCTATGCTGTGGATTTAAATGCATAATCTAACACAGTCATGGTGAATTTAAGGAAAGAATATGACAAAAAGTATCAGTTTAGGTAATTAGAGAATCAACGATAATATTCTAATATAGCTTCAAATGCGAAATAACCAGATAAAAGTACTGCACAAATAAAAGGGCCAGTGCACTCTGCGGAGCTTCTGCCAAAGTAGAATGTATGAAGAGTTACTCTATGCAGCTTTGCCTAAAGATATTATTCAGTGACTTGAACTCTTCACACTCAAATTGAACCAGTGCAACCTTAATGTGGAAACAAGATTCAGGATCAAAGGCATTGGATTCCCGATGGTCCGGTCTATAACATGTAATATTGGTGATCGTTGCCAAATTGAAAAGAGCAAAAATATGATTATACTATTCGAACAATTCTGTGCCACATTATATTAGCTATCTGAAGGAGCACAAAATTTCAAGATACAAAAAGTTCGAAAGAAACATCCATTGGAATTACTTTTTAGGTTTTCTAGAATATCATAACCAGGAAAGTTTTGTTGGGTAGGTAAGCAAACATGGTAAAACTAATGTGATATTACTATTATGATTAGTTTTGGGAATGCTAATCAGAAAAAGAAAATGAAAGTACCTTTCATAGAAAGCTTCCTTCCTTGTCAAATAGCTGAAGCCACCAAGTACTCTCCAAACTAGGCAAATAGTGAGCTCAGATATCAAAGTCTTATGAAAGTGTCAAGGACCAGGAAGCAAGGCTGATGACTAACATAACCTAAACCAGCAAATTAGAATAGGAGAGAGATTATTCTGTCACCATAAATTAGTTTCTGATGTAGAAAGGGATCAGTCTCCAATACATCAAATGATGACCCAATTAAAATACAACACACTAGAAGTGATACTCTCTTTGGCCAACTGCCTCAGACTCCTTGATCACCTAGAATTCATTACTAGTACACTAGGGCACCCGCAGAGGTATCTCTTCATCCCTCAGAAAGGGAAGATTCTGCAGGTTGTCCAGAATCTCATCGGTAGCATTGACATCTATATGAAAGTTCATGGTATAGTCATCATTTCCTTGGACTCCACTCTCAGAACCACCCTTAAACTCTTGATTGATATTAATACCCCTACCTTCCACTCCCCCTGTATTTGTAGGCATTACCTCACTGCCGGCCCACTGCTCAGGGTCAACCGTCGGCAGGTTTTGATCACCATTACGTTTCCGTCGGTTCCCACCACCCAAAGGCGACTTCTTTGGACCTCCTACGACCTTTTTCATTGCCATCTTCTTCTTACTCCTCGTGACCGGCCCTGTCGATTGCGGTTCCACAACGTTTCCTGTATTAACAGTATTCTGCGGCTCGCGTGGTGGCGTCACATCCTCCTGCCCATGTTTGGAATTCTGAGATGGGTCGATCTTCTCTGAATTGGGAAACATGGGAAAGAAGGGTTTCCATTCGCTATTGAGATCGGGAAAGCTGCAGTTGCCGGCATAGAAGCTCGGCCCACCAGGAAACCCGAGAGGGAAAAAGCCCCAAGAGCAGTAGTACATATTGGTGCCCGGGACTACAGGTGGCGCAGCTGCGAGCTTGGTGGCTTGGAACGGCCGGCGGCAGTTGGGGCAGCGAAGGGTCAGGTTTAGATACTCCCTGGCGTACTGGTGCACGTGGCAGCAGGAGAGGCAGGCGGTCCAGAAGGGATCGGCGGCGGCGGAGGAGGAGGAAATAGGGAAGGGTTTCGAGGAAGAAGCGGCCGCCGCTGCGGCTGCGGAGTTGGCGATGTGGAGCTCGGCGTCGAAAAGTGATTTCTTGGTGGGATCGGAGAGGACGGCGAAGGCATCGACGACGAGGCGGAAGGCCGCGTCGGCGCCGGGAGCCCTGTTTCGATCTGGGTGGAGGAGGAGAGCCAGGCGTCGGTACTGGCGCTTGACGGCGGCAGCATCACCGGCGTCGGTGGAGGAGGAGGAGGAGGGGGAGGGGGAGGGGGGCGGAAGCTGGAGAACGGCATACCAGTCGACGTGGTTGTTGACGCGGCGCTGGGAGGCAAGTAGGACGTCGGCGACGGCGAGGATCTGGTCGACGCCGTCGAGGAGGGGATCCACTTCCATCGCCCGCTCCGCAAACCGCTTGGTCCCGAGGAGGTCGCGCACCCCGAGGAGCCTCTCTGCAACCGCCAGCCACCGCTCCGCCTCCGCCCTGCCGCCTCTCCCGCCCGGATCCATCTTGCACGCGGCCGTCTCTGTCTGGCGAGTGAAGAGAGTCCGAACAGATACCGTCGATTGCAGTAAATGACCAAAAAAGACAACATCCTTCGCCGCGTTACCGTGCCCCGTGAAGGGTATCAGTGTCTTTTAAACACCGGTGTCGGACATTTATGACCCTGCTCTCGCTCGTTGATCAGCCACGTATCCTTTTCTATTTAATTAAATTACCACATTACCCTTCACTTTGCCAACCCTCTTTTTGGCTAATGTTCCGCGTCCCCTCTCCATCAACCCAAACCCGTGGATATCAGTGACGTGGCTCTCCGACCATTCGCCGTGTACAGATGGGGGACCCAAAAAAGTGTCGGTCTCGGGGACGTGAATCCTGAAATATTTCTTTCGCGTGGTGAATGATGAGATGGGAGACTTCAAGCAGGAGACACATTAACAGCCAAGTTATGACACCCCACGTGTAATTTGGTTCTAATTAATCTTGATTTTACACGGTGTGCGGATAAGAATTGTGTTTGCAAAGGTACACAGAATTCGGTGTGCACATCAGTGTATGTCAAATGGGACGTCGATTTAATATGCACAACATAAGCTATAATAATTTTTTTTTGAAAAAAATTAAATAAAAATAAACATTCTAGTGCATGAAATGTAGTGCATGATGTAATTTTGTAAGGTTATTGAAAATAGTTTTTTGTATAATTGTTTTCCCAAGTTAGATGAGTATTTCTTTGGCTTATTCATAAAAAAGAGGGAGAAAATGGAATTTTGGGATCTATTCATGTAATGCCAAGATTGATTTGATGAATTTGAGGGAACATGATTGATGAGAAATTTACTTAGATCAGAATATAAAAAAGAAATGAAGACTTTTCATTCTTTGACTTTTGCCTAATTGGCATCAGCATCCAAAGAGAACTTATTACCTAAACACATGGGTGTGTAATCCATATGCTGAAAAATTAGGACTGATTTGGTGAATTTGATCCCAAAATTATTTGCTTTACATCTACTAACTCTTTTTTGTGTTTTTTGCAATCTCAATTGTATATAATGATGGATGTATGCTTTATGTTTGAATGCCGACGTCGATTGTCACATTCGATGATCAAATGACTCTTTAATAAAACTATGACTGTAGTTGCATTAATCGCATATATATAACACTCTATATATACTAATATACTATATTCTACTCGGATGAAGCCATGACTTAGTTAATAGAGGCCATTTGACCGATCTATCCTTCACTATCTATCTTTCATCTTTTGGACATCAATCTTATGGAGAATGACTTTGTGACATTAATATGAATCGGAATTAACAGGATCCAAATAAGGTCAATGATTTTTTTTTTATCATAACTGTAATGGGATAATCAAATTACATCATTAATGAGTATCGATACAGAAATAATATATTTATTACTCATTAAAAAAATTTAAACTAGCTTAGGAATAATTCACGTACGTACTATTCATTTAATGAGGAGAAAAATATTGTAAATACAAAAAAATAAAAAAAAATAAGATTTGATCTTGATTGAGAATTAAAATTTATGAATGAAGAGTTTAAAAATTCATATATATAAGGACGAAAGTTAATCAATGAAGAATATTTTTTATTTTTAATAAAATTTAAAATATATATTTGATTTAATATTTAATATTTTTATTTTTATAATTATGCCTATAAAAATAAACTATAATATTATAATAGGAATCATTACACAATGGATTAGTAAATTATGTTATCTTCCAACATCAGTTATTGGATCAAATCCAAGTTCGAATCTTGTTAGGAACAAATATTATTGACGTTTAGTCAGCTCGATATGGTTCATACTTGTATGCGCAAGATTATATGAAGTATCTCTAAAGTGGATCCGAGGTGGAGGTGTCAAACTCCCGAGGTAAAAGTTTTGTACTCCCGAGGTGAAAGTATTGTTCTCCTAAGGTCGAAATATTGCACTCTTGAGGTGGCACATGCATGAAGATCAAGGTCAGGGGAGGTTTCCTGACTCGATCTCTCCAACACTCAAGTTAGTAATCCAATGTTCATAAATGTGGGCACGAATAGTTCGAGAAAGGAAGAGTCATCCTTTTCCTGTTTAGGATGTGTTTTTATAGGGAAAGAAAATTTATGATATTCTTCCTCGTCATAAAAGTAGATAATGTAGTTTATGATTACTTTCCTTATCATAAAGAAAGATAAGGAAGTTTGTGATTGTCTTCCTTGCTATAATGAATGAGAAAGAAGCTTGTATTTATTTTGCTTTGAATATTTATACATGTAGGCGGATAGAGGATAAATTGGATGGCACTTCGTAATTATGTGTCAGCCGACGATAGATTTTCTATCAATAGTCATGCCCCCCCTGAAGATATGCTTCGGGACTTTTACAAGAGGGGTTTGAAGTGCGTCGTTTGATTTTTTCGGCATAAAAGCATCCGAGATCTCATCTTATAGGTTAGTTTTTCCTGAATCAAATGTCTTAGGTATATTAGGCCTTATGCCCTCGTCATAATAGGTTTCTTTATACTGGTTGTGTTTTTTCGATTCATGTGTTTTGGGCACGTTAGGCATATGTTTTTGTCGTAGTGGATATCTCTTAATATGAGTAGAGTTTTTCTGACTCACGCATATCAGATACATTTGACCTTATATCTTTACCATAACGGATTTATCTTAGCGCCAGTCGGGTTTTCCCGACTCATGCATCTCGGGAGTATTTGGCCTTGCACATCTACCATGACAGATTTATCTTAACGTGGGTTGGGTTTTCCCGACTCACATCTCAGTTGCATTTGGCATTGCACCTTTGTTATAGTAAATTTATCTTAATATGGGTCTGGTTTTCTCGATTCATGCGTCTTAAGCGCATTTGGCCTTGCATCTCAATCATAGCAAATTTATCTTTTCATAACTCGGGTTTTCCCAACTCATGTGTCTTGGATGCTTTTGGTTTTGTACCTTCGTTATAGTGGATCTTTGATCTTCCTAGCGTGGTAAGCTTCAAATCTTCTCTTTATCGTGGTGGATGTCAAGTCCCTTTTCTGTCATAGTGGATATTGGATTTTTTTGCTGTGGGAGACTTTAAATCTTCTTTCCATTATAGTGGATTTCTCTGCCATAATGGATCTTGGGTCTTTCCGCCATGATAGTTTTCAAATCATTTTTTCGCTATGATAGATTTCATGTCCTTTATTCGCCATAGTGGATCTTGGGTCTTTCTGCCGTTGCGGGCTTTAAATCTTCTTTCCGCTATAGATGATATTGATTCTGATCGACACACGATGATGCTCTCCACCAGAGATGTCATGATGGATCTCATCACCGATGATAGTCTTGGTAGCGAACCGATGGCCGAGGTGGTCGATAAGTGCTTATACTCGACTCTTCTTTTTCGAGGTGGATAATAGCCACGACAACCGAAACACCGCGAATAACGTCAAGGTCTCTTCCATAATGGGCATGGGGTATAGAAGGTTGTCCTACATGACATAAACGAAGATTATCTTGAGGAGCCACCTCTCAAGCTTCTTGTCATTTAGGATGATGGGGCCCTACAGGCTCTCTCACATGATGCAATTTGTGAGGGCATCGATTAGGGTAGGCTTACTAGAGCCATTCGTCCAAAGCATTGTGAAGATCTCCACTTCCCCCACCTTGCTAAAGATAGAATTCAAGGTGGATCTGAGGTAGCCGACGTCACCTTTGGGGATCAAGTCATCAAGCTTAAGGGCACGGTGCTCCGGAGAGGCATAGTTATTGCCCTTGACGACATCACTACTGTGGTCACCAACATCACTTATAGGGGAAAAGTCATCGAGCTCAAGGACATGGTGCTCCTGGGAAGCATAGTCATTGCTCTCAGCGATATCATTGATGTAAACATTGATGATGCACTTAAAAAGCTAGCTGAGAGTGATGGACTTATTATCGTCATTACCTCCAGAGGTCTAGTTGGCATTAGCTCGAGGGCTATGAGATAAAGAGCTAGTTGAGAGTGATGAACTTAATGCCATTGCTATCTAGGAAGTCCTAGTTGGCATTAGCTAAGGTGATGTGGTGGCTATGCAGGTCATCATGGTCAATGTCCTCGGCCAACCATCGAGGAGGATTGTCGATCGAAGAATGATGACTTATCCATGAATCGAGGCATGATATTACTTCAGTATCATGTTATATCTTATTGGAGTCTCTGTCGAGATAGTTGGGGCAAGAGTAAACTAATAGCTTACATCATGCCCATTAGCATATGCACCTATTGGGTGAGGTTCTGGAACACCTCAGTGGGGATAAGTAGGTGGCTCGGGTTGGTCATATTTTTTTCGCCAAGATAACCTCGGGTACGATCGCTAGTGACCTCTCCACCAATGACCAGAAAAAGAAAAAAAGGCTTAAGCCTCATCATGAAGGCTTAAATCACGAGTGATATATGAGCTTCTTGCACGCCTTAGATATTGTTGGTGAACCAGGTGATAGAGTTGAAGAGTGTCTCTTCCTCCTCTTGCTTGAGTTTGAGTAACATCGTTGCTGATGGCCTCGGGCATATATTCCTAAGAAAGTAGAGTTTGAATTCCTTTACAAGTTAAGTAAATGAACCAACCAAGAGTGGCTTCAAATGTACCACTCTCGTGCTAGGCTTCTCAACATCCTTAGAATGCATGGTATATCAGAGCATTCAAGATGTCGTTAGGAGCCATCTGGGCACTAAAGGTGACAGTGTATTTAATCGAGTCAGTACTGCCATCAAAGACTTCCAATGATAGGAGATAGAAGTTGGTTGGGATTGATTCCTCTTGGATATTCTAGGTGAATGAGGATCGATCGAACTTCCACTTGGACTATTGAACTCTCGTCGCATCTCGTCTAGACATTAGTCTATTTATCGTAGTTGGACCTTAAGGGAGACATACATTAAATCCATTAATTAGGTCTCAGATTGGGGTGGAGTAGAGTGGTGGTTCGATGGTGCCTTGAACTCCACCGTTAGGTAGTGGCGATTGGTAATTTCGTGGACCTTGGGCAACCTTAAGATGCCGTTGGTTAAGGGGATTCCAATGGATGTCGATGTCAGTGGTACTTGCGGCATCATTTGTGACTGAGATGATGATGTTATTTGTTGGGTTATTGGAGGTAGGAGCAAGATAACAACTTGCAATATACCCATAAATAAATGCACTTGATAGGCGAGGTTCAAAAACACCTCAACGAGAATGTGCAAATGGCTTGAGTTTTTCCCAAGGGGTGAGGGGCCTGGGTTATTGAATAAACGCTAATGTCTCATTAGTATCTGTGATAAAGTGGACGTATCTATATGTGAGAAGGATGACAATTGTCTGATGAGTAAAAGTCCTGAGTTAAGAGGTGGGGCCTCCTTATTGGAACGTTCGTTGAGAGGGTTGATAGATAGACGTTCCTATAATATCAATCCTCATTTTAGTGTCCAGATCTATATATGTAAAATTTTTCAAATTATCTCTGAGATGGAGGTGTTGAACTCCCGAGATTGAAATATTACACTCCTGAGGTAACTCTTACATGAAAACTAAGGGTCGGGGGAGGTTTCCCAACTTGGTTTCTTCGACATTTAAATTATTAATCCGAGATCTCTAAATGTCCACCCCTCTTTTCTTGTATATGATATATTTTAATACCCTATAAGATGAAAAAAAAATTTATAATATCATTCTTTATCATAAAGGAAGAGAATAGAACTTAGAATTATCTTCCTTACAAGTTTATAATTATCTTTTATTATAATGTAGGTGAAAGAAATTTGTATTTTACTATTTTAAATCTTTATACATTGTATCATGCCAGGTAACCTCCTTACCTTTTGAAGTAGATCTAACTAGCTAACCCAAACCGATAGCATCACTTTGGTTTGGCACAGCAAAAGTGCAGCCAAATATGTTTCTCTTCTTTATAAAATTTAATTAAAATTTTCAACCTAAAATGTTCTTCACAAGCAATAAGATTTAATTATATATTACTCCTGTATTTACATCCTCTTAGTATCACAGTCCTTATACCTTAAGAATTTATACTGGGATTTTCGTAATTATGAAATTAAAATAATTAAAATTATTTTTTTTCTAACGCCTCTTCTCATGTTCACCGTTCTAACGAGGGCTTCACCACATGCACTATCGTGTTCGATTTCATCTCCGATGAATCTGTGTAGCTAGAAAAATTGATCAGAAATGTAGCTAATTGAATATAATGTGGTTTTGGTGGCAATTCAAGGAAAATTTTTAAAGTTTATGTTCAAATGCAAAGATCATTTGTTCCGCGACTGTGTTCTTAGTTAGGCAATTGAATAATTATGTTTTGGCCGTAGAGAGCGGACTCATGTAATACTAGATCTACCGTTGAACATTAAGCACATCATAATCCTAATCATAGGTGTCAAACCAATCAAATGACTGATGTGACATGTAATATGATATATAATCTTTTTGTTAATTATTATAATATTTTTATTTTATATTACTTAATGTATAAATATATTATGATATTTATGGATCACGATAATGATGATATCATGATAATGAGACCGATTCACCTTTAAACATAAACCTTAAATAATCCTAATCATAGGTTACTCGAGAGGGATATCGAGATAACCAAACAGACTGGTGTATTGTATACCTGTTCATATGATAGAGGCAATTAGTCTCATAGCTGCTCATGTGAGGACACAAGGGCTACAGTGTAGATGCTCATTGGAGAATGAGTTAACAGATTGATCCGCTTACGGAATGCTGGGTGGTTGATGATACTTCATTATCAGATAGCGATTCCGTCATCCTATTAGTGTACATGATACTTAGACTTGAGATAGCAACGATGTCATGTATGAGTACTCCACTATTTGATACTAAATTTATATGTTTAGAAGTTTCAAATCTAGCATAGTCGGTCGTCGAGAGTGATAGCTAACCTTACGAGGACTATTGAGTATCAATAAAGGATCATCCGCTGTCGGTATCATAAGAATAATATCTCATGTGCTCTTTTTCAGACAAATCTTTAGCCAAGATCATTCGAATTGAGAGAGAAAGAGTTTTCTGGGAGAATCCGATTAAAACGAAATTTGAGAAGAAACCGTATGAGCTTGACAACATCATGCCCAATGTACAAGCTCTAGGATATTAGATAGATGAGATACTATATGTACAAAGTAACTAATAACATGTAGGTCCAAATGATTGGATTCCTTTGTATGGTTTGAGACTGCAGCATAGTGATCTAGGACGTCCGCAATAGATGAGTCGAGTAAATTATTATGAAGTTAATAATTCATTGAGTCAGAAAGAGTTCTAACAGGTATAACTCACGACCAACTCGATATTTTGTTTAGAGGGTAATACACATATGATATGTGTTACGACGAGTAGAGGTTCAGATATAAGATATCCGTCGAAACCCCTATTTTATTGGATATTCAATAAACCGTTGAATTATTGATTCTTATGGATAATATTCAATAAGACTAATGAAAGATTATTGGATAGAAATTCAAATGATTAAATATTTGG
Source organism: Musa acuminata AAA Group (assembly GCF_036884655.1). Lineage (NCBI taxonomy): Eukaryota > Viridiplantae > Streptophyta > Magnoliopsida > Zingiberales > Musaceae > Musa > Musa acuminata. Next base: position 27,851,027 of record NC_088336.1, read on the forward strand.
ATGAAGATGTAATATCTAAGATTCATTAGTATTTTATGTTTTTTCCTTACATAATGTCGCCCTTATATTTTTTTACACATAGCCCATATTCTTTAATGCAATCAAAAGCTTCTTCAGTGCTACAGGAACAAAACAGAGTTACCTCCTCTAACATTTGATACACTGCATCGTCCACCGACGTGTGCTGGCAGTCATCTTCCACCTAAGAATCGAAGCTAGGGGTCACTGAGGTGAGCACACAAACTCTACGAGGTTGGCAAATGATGCAGGGAGGAGAAAGGAGGTGGAGTCCGGCGTACCTTGAGACCGAAGAAGTACATGACCATCTGGTCGACGGAGGTGACGTTAAGGTGCAGCGGCAGGAGCGGCGAGCTCTTGCACCCCGGCCACTAGCTTGAGCAGCTGTATCATTAGCACCACGATGTTTGCTTCGTCTTTGATCTCCTTAGTGTTTCGGAAGATATTATCATGGTCAATTATGCCACTACCGTTTCCCACGGATGGATCGAAATATGGTGGTGCTTGCGGTGGCACCCTCATCGGAGTGATGGACACGTTAGCGTCGACACCTTCATTGATAGACTCGGACGCCACAGCGGACGTAGCGGCAGCGGCGTTGACGGGGTGATCGTCATCGTAGAAGCAGCTGTCCTATTGTCGTTATCTATTAATTTGTGTCAATCGAACGTATGATTTAATGTGTCTTCATAATTACGAGATGTAGTTATGAAGGTGAAGTACAGGTGTAATTAGCCCTAAGGAATATTGGAACCAACACGCTCACACATTATAAGAGGGGACCGGAAGCGAAGGTGGCCGTCCTCCTCAAGAATTCACCTCCCCCACACACAAACTTCTCTTTACTACAGCAGTAACACTTGTTCGAGGCAAAGAATCGATCGATCCCCACCGTCGCATCTGAGATCGACGGGTGTGATGTCGCCCTACAAGATCTGCATGGCGCATAATATTCTACTTCGATCCGTCCAAACTCTGACACACTGAAACCAGCCATCATCAACGCCCGTCTCAAATGAGGGTTTTAACAGCTAGCATTAAATCGAACACCTACTTGTAATCCTCTGAGAGGCAGAAGTTAGTCCATAAGAGAGAGAGTGTGCGAAAGAGACAGGAAGAGAGGCCTGCGAGTGGCCTTGACGGTAACCCATGAGTGGGTCTTCGACATGGCGAGATACCACCGCAGCAAGGGCCGCTGTCTCCTCCCCTTTTTCTGCAGCCTCTCATTTTCCCTCAACCTATTGGTCAGTGGTCTCTGAAACTCCCACCGACGGACCCAATCGGAGCTGCGAGGAGGAGGGAGGAAATCCAGCTCTCATCCCTCGTCGAACTTGAGATTGGTGAGTTCCCCCTCTTCCTTTTCCTTCTTCTTTTGTTAATGTCTTTTTCTCCTTGTTAGGGTTTCTTGTAGGGCTTCACTTAATTTGGAAACAGATGCAATGTCTTTTTCTTTCCATATTGACGTACTTTTTTGGATCGAGGTGATCCTCGGTTCACCATCTCGCTGTAGGAGGAGGAGGAGGAGGCGAGGAGGTGAGATCGGAGAGGGATGGCGAGGGAAAAGATACAGATAAAGAAGATCAGCAACGCGACGGCGAGGCAGGTCACGTTCTCGAAGCGTCGAAGGGGGTTGTTCAAGAAGGCGGAGGAGCTATCGATCCTGTGCGATGCGGAGGTAGCGCTCATCGTCTTCTCCTCCACAGGCAAGCTATTTGAGTTCTCCAGCTCCAGGTACTGCGCTTCGACCTATGTATCGTTCATGGTCCTGTTTAGGGTTTCAACAATTACCTCTCCCTCCATATCCTCCTCTTCAACCATTAGCTTCGACTTCACCTCGAGAAGAGAGATTAAAAAGGGGTTTCTCTTATATTTAGCTGGTTCTGTGTCCCTTTTATGTTCTTGATATATAAATATGTATATATATACGTATATACCTTAGCCAAGTTAATGTGCATGATGTAGTTCAGGAGAATCTACCACTTGATTATAAGACATTTATATATTGAAAGATGCCACTTGATCAGACTGAGAGAGTCCGTCATGAAACTAGCGAAGAATATGGTAAGTTTAGGAGAGAAACCTGTGTGTATTGCATGAACAGCAAGCTCTTCACAACCCTGCAGTATTTTCTGCTCTGGTAGCTTACATGACACACTAGTGTGAATCTGTAGGATGTTGTCATAGGATGATCGAAGTAGAGAAGCAATGATTTTTAGTAGGATAAGCTTGATTTCAACTGAGAGAACTCATCTGACAAAGAAAAATGGAAGCATGAACCTCTTAGTGCAGGCCATCGAGGAAAGCAATACCAACTGTGGAACATTGTTTTGGATTGTATGAAAGAACAAGATAGTTAGAATCAGGTTAACCATATATGCATTTTCAAAGCAATATAGATCATCACATGGTTCCTTTGCTCACGAAGTGTAGTCTTTAAGACAGAGATACTGATCGTTTATCTTATGGAACACATCTTGAGAATATATGCATGATCATCTCCTTAATTTGATATCAGGAATTGGCTAATTTGCTCAACAACATCAAGAAATCACACATCCAGTAGAAGTTTCATTCTGGAGTTTAATGTTGATGAACTATATAATTATGATCAACCAATTCAGTTTACTAAAATTAATTTTGCTGCCATATTACCCCAAAGATCTGGTCAAAGACCGATCTTTACAAACTCTAGGAAGATCTATGTATGTACTGAAGAATCAACAAATAGCGATTAGGATCAAAGCATATATGCCCGGATTCTTCGTAGTGGCATGGCATGTAGTATGTGATATGCTCACGCTACCTGCATGTTGTTGCATTACGTACTAGCTTGGCACATGCACGCATGCAGCACCTTAAGTAATTGCCATCTTCCTTCTTCATGATAAGATTGTTACTACAAAGGATTTCATAATCGTTTAACATTTGGTTCCCTAATAGCTTTTTCTTGTTTGAAGCATGAAGGAAATACTCGAAAAGCATACCACACACTCGAAGAATTTGGAGAAAGCAGAAGCACCATTGATAGACTTAAACGTAAGACTCTTATCTGATAGTATCCTCTACCAATATATTTAGTCTAAGCAGATGTAGTCTGATAATTAGTCGACCATCTCAGATACAATCATGTTAAGGCTGTTATACTTGTGATGTTATCTTGGCTTCCAAGTATTCAGCTGATGCCATGCATGCTTATAGCTACTGGAAGGACTTATCTTGGCTTCGAAGTATTCAGCTGATGCCATGCATGCTTATAGCTACTGGAAGGAGGGATGCCAAAGCAATCACTGCATGCGCATTTTGATGGAAACTATGTAGCATATTATTTGCATTGATCTTGTTGTTTCCTAGACATCACCTCCTCGTAACACAAGAGTGTGTAAGTTACTATATCAAGAACAATCAAGTTATTTTCTTCTTGATTTTGGGCTTGTCTTGTAGCTGTGGGGAAAGAGGAGTTAGCATTGCCTGCTAGAAAAGTTTATGCTTGGTTCGATGATATGTATGAGACAATAAGAAATCATCTGTGAATGTATTGACTTAGATTTAGATGAATGTATTAAGCTAATTTACTTTCGAGTTTGTTTCCTTTTTGCTATTGACTCTGTGTTGATTATAAAGCCAATTGCTGGATTGCATGCTGTGAAATAGTTGCAGATTATATCTAAAGCAGCAAACTAATCATCAGCATCTTGTTGTTCTATTGCAGTTAGATGATAGCAACTATACAAGCCTGAGCAATCAAATTGCAGATGCAAGCCTTCAATTAAGGTCTCTGTATATGCAAAAATATTTATGTATTCATATGCATGCATGTAGGTTTTGCTGACTGAAAACATGCTGTGATGCAGGCAGATGAGAGGGGAAGAGCTTCAAGGGTTGACGATCCACGAGCTGCTGCAGCTGGAGAAAACCCTCGAAGAGGGATTAAGAAAGGTCCTGGAAACAAAGGTCGAACATTACATCTGAACTCCTTTGTGATAATTTCAAGTGTTGTTTACCAGTTGCATATTTCATTTTTCAGGGTCAACATATCATGGAGCAGATCAATGATCTTCAAGAAAAGGTGGCCTTACTGTTTCCTGCAGTACTTTTGTTGGCTGATATCATGTTCTTATAAAAAGAGGAAAATCATGCATTATCATGTGAGTGAACTCAAACGAATTAGCAAACCATCGATATATTTCAAGTACTACTATATCAGATAATGGTCATGTACATGATGAAGAGATTTCCTCAAGAAAAAGGAAAAAGAATGATGAACAGATGTATCTATGTCAGCTCATTTCCTTATAACGAGTCTCTCTCTCTCTCTCTCTGTATGTGTAAGTTATTGGTTTACCTCCTTGATAATGCTTTCTTGTTTCACAACCAGGGGAAGAAGCTGATGGAAGACAATGAGAGACTGAGGAAGCAAGTAAAGCCTTCTACTCGTCACTAATTAATCTCCTCTTTCTGCTTCAGTTCTTACTTTGCTCAAACAGCTTATGGAGAGCAGGTAGTAATTATGGCCAGGGAGGAGAAACAGCTCGTGACTGAATCAGAAAACATCACATATGAAGATGGGCAGTCGTCTGAATCAGTTTCTAATGCTCTGCAGTTAAGAATGCCTCAGGATACTGATGATAACTCTCACACTACACTGCAACTAGGGTACTATTCAACTTCTCTTCTCTCTTGGTCTGTTTTTATTGAATATTTTGAGGAGGTATTGCTGTTCTACAATCAACTTATCAAAAGCTAGCTTGTGCACTGAAGTATTCTTTACCTGCATGCATTGCTGAAACTTCAAGAGCTGCTTAATGCGATTGTGCTGGTTTTGTGCAGGTTGCCAGTGTCAAAGTGGCTGTGACCGTGAGAGTTCTCTGGACATAGAGCTGCAGGATTATAGTTGTCGTGGATATGTGCACTCCTATATGATGAATGAGTATATAACATAACGTTTCCTGCTAACTACGCTGTGGTAAACAACTCCTAAAAGTATATGAGCAGTCTCTTGTGTGATTGATGACATCACTGAGCATTCAATAATCTTAGTTGGCTTTGATGTTTCCATTACCAAAATCTTCTGTAATACGTCGTGCTTTTAAGGTTTTTGCGTTGATAATGTTGTAACTTAGAATATTCTAATTTTGTTTTTCACTTGCTTGGTCAAACATTTATGAAATTAGTCAAGAATTTTGTATACACGCACCAAATAAGTTTATTTTCACTTTCTTGGTCAAACATACAGTCAAACATTCACGAAATTAGATGACAACGATGCATATATATATATATATATATATATATATATATATATATATATATGACCAAAATTAGTAGAATGGTACGTGAAGAGTAATTATTTGCTACCATTGATAAGGTGGAGCCCATCCGCGGGGTCAGCCCTGGTACAGTCACAAGTCACAAGCCAGGTTGGGGCCGATGGTAAGATACGTAGGGAAAGTAGGGCAGAATAGTCCGTAGTGGCAATGTTAAAGCATCGCGGAATCATTCCTCTTTCGATCTTCTTCCTCTCTTTGACGGTTCAATCGCCGTTCACTCGTTCTTCCCAAGGAACGAAGGATGCCGCCTGTCGCTACCGGTTCCCACAAGGGAAAGCGCGTCGTCATCTCCGTCTCCTCGTCTTCCGATTCCGATCGAGAAGCGTCGTCCGATTTCGATCAAGGAGAAGACGATGATGACTCCGATGACGAAGATTATGTCAATGACGACCTTGACGATGTAGAAGAGGAGGATGACGAAGAAGGAGAATCTGAAGTCGGGGAGGAAGAATCTATAAGGTCTTCTCGCCTCCCTTTTGGTTTCGATTCAATCTCCTATCATTCTGCGCTTAGCTTGTCTCGTTTTGTTTACGACGTCTATCTCTGTTTTTGATGGAGATGATAGCAACGAGGACGATGAGGGGGATTCGATGGACAAAAGATCGACAGATGAAGAACGATGTAACAAAGTCATCCATCTCTTAAAAAGTACATCTTCTTCGTAGATGCATAATACCACAAAAAATTGTGAGGTTTTGATCTGATTCTTGTGGAGTTGGTTGGACATCTAGATTTTGGTTAGGAGACTTTTAGGTACTTCTTTAAAGCAAATTTATTTCATTGTTGGTTCGACGTGTAGTTGGAAGTTTCCAAGAAGTGCATATGTGATCATTATTTACTAAGATTTTGTCAGTCCAGGGGTAATAAATTATGTACATATATTTCTAATGAAATGCTGCATTGATTTTATTATCTAATAATAGACAATGCTCTCATTGTTTAAACTTATATACCTTAAATTTCATGTTGCGTTAGAGATAGTGTCTTAAGATGATGCATTCTTGCATTTATCATATACTCTTTAGGTCCAGGTGCTTCAATTGTCTATTTTAAATTTACAATTCGTGAGTCACTAGGATTGGTTTATCTACTTAAGCTTATTTCATTGTTGTAGGTCTAGAATTTTCTAAAGTCTCTTGTTATGCTTCATGCACCTTGTTGTGTTTTTCATGTATGTTTCTAAAGTATAAGAATCAAAATTTCCTGATAGTATAAAACAAAGCAGATGAGAAATTGATGAATCATTGTATGTCATGATTCTTTTTTCATCAGGAAAAGGAAGTTTAGATACTTTGAAATTGGAAGACTGTAAATCCTATTTGAGGAAGCATGGACTCCGGTTAAGTGGGACCAGATCTACCTGCATCAAGAGAATTTTAGAGCACTATAGGTCAGTCACATTTTCTGCTTCAAACTAGAGTCTAGTTACTAGACAACTAGTTTTTGAAAGCGTTTCTATTTTGGTTGTTTATTATTATTTTTTCATATTCTCTCTACTATGTGCTTATGCTTTTCTATTGCTTTCTCCTTGTTATTCTGTTAGGAAATGAACCTGCCAAAACTGATTGTTTGGATCTATACCCCATTGGTCTAATTTGACCAATGCTACAGAATATCATTGCTGAAATGTGATCCTTACATACATTATGATGCCCTGTGGACAACCAATTAACAAGGGCTCTTTGATAATGCTCTAGTATAGTTTAAATCATTTTTGTGGCTATAAGCTTGCACTTAAACTATTTGGTTTTGCTGCAAGTTATGCTATAATGAAATGATGAATTATGTTCCAGAGAAAGCTTCTCTAAGTCTAACTAAATTAAGCCTTCTGCCAAAGAAAGTTCTGATGACTTCTTGGATCTTTAATGAATCATTTGTTTTTAGTTGCACGAATATGTCAGTCATTTTTTTCAGACGTAAATTTCTTTCTTTTGACTGGAAGGATGACAAAAGAAATGTCTGTCCATTTTTAGGTTTAAAATTGCTATTTCTAATGTGGTTTTATTCACTCAGGCTAAAAGATGGAAATGGTGAAAAACTATATCCAAGATCTTCCTTTGTTATAAACTGCACAGGTAGATAACTGATGCACTGGTTCATTTTGAACACAATTATTGATGCAAAAATCATGTTGAAGGTTTTTCATTTGTTTGGCAGGGGATGTATGTAAAGGTGATGTTGTTCTGTTCAGACAGAGGGTTTATGATAAGTATGTGTTTGGGGACTCCTGTTTCTTCTTGTACACTTTCTTTCAGAAACTTTCCTCTTCTGCTCCTTTTTTTTAAGAATGTCAATTTCCTAGTTGTTAAACAGGTTTGACAAAGTATCAAGGACTGCGAATATTATAGGAAAGCGGATAATTGCAGGAAGAGTTGTCAAGGAAAGTTATGGTGCAGCGAAACAGCAACACACTTTTACTGTAAGAACAAGATCACTAGTCCTGAAACTCTGTAACCAATAGTTTTTTTTCTCTCTCAATTGTTGTTTCGGTTTTGCAAAGGTTGAAGTAGTATGGTGCAAAGGTAAAAATGCTCTACCTCCCTTATTTCCTTTGCTTGTGAAGGGACGGAACCTCTACAGGCTAAAGACCTTCCGCCAGGTATTTGGTTTCTTTTTGTTAGGAAGGTTACTCTAACACTAGCATATTACAATTTTTATTATAACCTTAGCTTACTCTAAGGTTATTCTTCCAAATTTTGCATTATCACACTCTATAGAAATAGAAAAGAGCTGGAATAGAACAATTTTGATGTTCCACCTGAAAATTCTCCAATGTATTGTGAAGTTGATTATCCATCAAGAGAAAAACTGATCAGCAGGCATATAATTGGAAGATAAATAAAAGATCAAATTTAACCTTTCTATTCCCTTTTTTCAAATCTATCAAGCCCTTCTGATGTTTTTGATATTCTTGACACTACCCTTAGTTTAATTGATATATTTGTCCATAAACTGCACTCAATTAGTGTTTATGAAATGCATGCGCTGAATTCTGTTAAGTATAAAATAGTTCGACAATTTATGTCTGGTATAGCGTTGGAGCAATGAAATAGAGAGATCTAAGGTTCTTGCGGAAAAGCATCAAAGGGGAGCAACAGCAAGGCGCATCAGAGAACTTTCGAAAGCTAAGTCTGGAAAAGGTGGTAATCATTGTCCTTACTCCCTGAGAACTAAACTTTTGGCATTTATATTTTTGTCTCAGTAAGTTCTTGATTAAATGATTTCATATCTATCTGCATAAGATGTCTATGACATTGATCTGTGGGTATTTGATCGTTGCTTACTGTTCCCTTCCCTGCAATTCCTTTTTCTGCTCTTTGGTTTTCTTTCAGCCTTCCTCATTCTTGTGGGAATGTTCAATGGACACATTTTTTGTCAAGTGAATAATTTTATGCTTCTTATGACCTGCTTATATTCAGTTGAACCAGAGTAGCAATATTGATAATATGGTAGTTCTTGAACTTAGAAACATTTTTTCCTATGTATATAACATTTTCCGTATATAGCATGTTGTCATCTATCAAAATTTGAAATGCATAAGGATCCTTGATTAAACAAATTATGATCTTATACACTGGTTCCATGATGCTTGGGTGATAGATGGATTGCCAATATAAGTAACAGAATAAGTTCACACAAGCTCATACAACAAAATAAGCAACTTCTAAGGTTTATGCAAGAATCTAAACTATTGAAATGGAGTTTGAAAATCATAAGGATATAGCTTTGCCCGAATGCTGTATATATACTGGGCTGTCTGCTGCATGAGGCTTCTGTCAAATGAGGTCTAGGGAGGTAAATGTAGGTGTATCATCCTGTAGTCAATCATGTTAATTTTGTGAGTGGAATCTTGATACCTTTGTCATGAATGAGCAACATTACTGCAATGCTCACAAATAATATTATTATAGGTTCCCATTTTAAGTCCCCAGTCTTTTCACAGATATGCCATTTAGACATGGAGCAATCACTTATGCAAACCTTTTTTTAAGTTTCAATCATCCAAACTATTTGTGCCTAGAGTTTGCAGCAGGAGCGATTGAGACATGCACTGATAAAAGTTTGGATATCTTGACTTGAAAAATTACCAAGTTACCCTTATCAGTTGGAAGCTATCATCTTTAGTTTGATGTATAATGCATACTCTAATTGATGTTCAACCCAGGTTCCAAGTGCCAGCAAAGTTCTTCTGATGCTAGGCCACATTCGAAGGAAAGAAGGATGGAAGATTCTAAACATGGTTCCGAAACAAAGAAACAGAAAGTTCCTTGTGCCTCTGCACCATTTAATGTTCATACAAGTATGAAGGCTACCATGACAAGAAATGTCAGTTCACAAAAAATTTCTAGTGCCAATGCTCCATTCAGTGCTCACGCAAATATTCAGGCCACCATGACAAGAAATATTGAGTCATCATATACTGCTCCAAGACATGCAAGTTATCATGAAAGCAGAATTCATCATCAACGCCTTATCCTTGGGAGGAACCCCTTCTACAATCATCACAATATGCTGATGGAATTACATCATAGCACAGCACCACCGCAGACAAGGTGGAATTTTCATCCGGCATACAATCCAAATTATTCTATGGATGTGACTGGAGTTGCACATCATCATGCATTGAACATGGAACACACTTTTTGCCATCCTTGGGCCAGTGCTACTCCTAATGTTGGTCCACGGACTGCGAGGCAGCAATGGCGACAGTCAGATTATGATCCTGGCCCCCCATTACCTCCAGGTATGCAATTCCATAGATATAGGAGGCCTTGACATTTACTGAAAGCAGTTCTGGTTTTGTGGAAGGTAAAGGTTGCCTGTTCAGATGATTGATGTATTGACAGTTCAATACTCACTTGGCTGAAAGTACATATTTACAAGCAAGAGTACAAGTTCCATTTTGATGGTTCTTATAGTACCACAATCCAAATTGAAGACAGTAGGAAGATTTCAATGTTCACAAAAGTCTGTTTGAAGTCTTGGTCAGCTCATGAACATTTGTGTTGGATATCGTCCAGCAGCAAAATTATGTGTCAATACTTCCCATTGCGTCGAAGAAAGAAGCAGCATTTGGACTTCAATTGAAGAACAGCAGAAGTTTATCATCTTTTATATCCAAAGGCCAAAAACAAAAAGACAGTATGTCTGTTTTGATGGTTGAGATGGATGGTGTGTCTGAAATGCAATTTCTCTTATCTTGTGAAATCTGGGATTGCTTCAAACTATATAAAAATACTATTGGCAGTTATTGGAAACCAGATAGATGAGGTTGGAAATAAAACAAATAGAAAAAAACAAAGTTTATGGTCGCAGCTTCAAAATGTTGCCATCCAAGCAACTTGATATATGTTTGCTCCATGTTGATACTCTTGTCAACCAAGCCTCCCTAAAGGTTACTCTGAAACTTTAGTAGTGTAGGTCATGGTCTTATTTCTATCATGAACAGGAGACTATGCTTGACAATTTACTGGATGACTGTCAGGTTGCTGATGATGAATTATGAATGCTTAATGTCTACTTTTCTGTGTTGAGATGCGCAGGCAATAATGTATCTTACTTGGTGTATGTTTCATCTAAAAGTTGATATCTTGTGACAATGACAAATATATTTGAAGTTGCAGCTGATGGTGAAGGAGAGATGGCATGAGGATGTGATCTGGGTGTAATCCAACTAGCATTAGTATGTTCGGGAACATACTCATCCCCAGAAGAAAACGAGGCCGGATTGGAGATCAAAGTGGTGATTGTTTGGTACAAGAATAGCACAGGGTTGGTGATGCCTGCATCCCATGTCAATGCCTATCTCTGGAATCAAACGTCTAAGGTTGACAATGCAGTCACGGTGTTGAATTATATATGGCTGGAGATCGTTCACTCGAGCAGAATGTGTTAAAGAAAGAACTCAAGTAGGTAGGCACAGGAGATCCAAGTCTATAATCTCTCTCTAAGAGTCTCTGTCTCAGCTACATCGGACGACCGTAGGAAGGAGAATCGCATCAAAGTTTCATCCACGATGACCGAATGGTGCTTTGGAAACCCAAGTAATACGAGGATACAGAAAACATCACCTCATCACAGAACCAGAGAACAAAGAACACAAGTACTTATCATGCTTTTTATCCTATGCATGAAAACAAACGACATCGTCGGTAATACATGTTTTATCATTTATGAGACGAGGAGGAGCCACCGAACCCCTTTTGGATGCTGTGGATGGCCGGGTTGAAGCGGAGGCAACCAAACAGGCCATGGTGTTGGTAAGGCAGAGGTGTCTGCTTCTTCTTCCTCTACAACTCCTCGGATGCAGCGCGGTTTGGTGAGTAGTACATTTCGTGTGGATCTGCAGCTCCTCCTCCTCCTACCGATCCGCTGTCATCGATCCGCTTAGAGGGAGGCAGCAGCACGGTGTAGCTGCGCAGGGGATCCTTGCTTCCTCTTCCCGTCGCCCGCCCTTCCGATGCGCTGCGGAAGAGGTCCTTCAACTTCCACTTCTTGCTGCCGCCACTCTTCACCGAGGCGGAGGAAGAACTCGGGGACTTGCGCAAGCCGTCTTCCTCCTCTCCTCCTCTCCGTGGAGAGAGGGGCTTCGACCCTCTCCCGGCCTTGGAAGAAGCAGCAGAGAGGGTAGGAAGGAGAGCCCTCTCTCTCTCTCTCCTCAAGGCTGTTTCCATGGTCACAACAGGGGCTGCTGATGACGAACAACGAGACCGACGAGGTGGCAGCATCAGGGGGCGGATCATCCCCTCCTCGAAAAGCTCATCGGCAGCGGCGAGGGCCGGCGTCGGCTTCTCCCCCTCGGACCGCCCGCCAAAGCAGAAGGCGAAGTCCGACGCCTCGGCCGGGTAGACGACCGCAGCCCGCGATGGGCTGGTGGGTGCACTGGTGTAGCAGTAATAGCCGCAGTAGTCCAAGGGATGCTGGGGGCTCGGCGGTGCAGTCACGTCAGAGGAGAAGGGGTTAACATTGGCCGGCGCCATGGGCACGGCCACCACCTCCATCTGCCTTCCCTGCGTCTGCAAAGGCTGATAAGAAGGACTACGTTGCATGGGTTGGGGGGTGATGAAGATGAGCAGCAATGTGCAACCTTTTCTTGGGTCAAAAAGGGTGAGTTAAGCATGCCGATAGAGATGGCCGCATGGGGATGGTAAGTAAGCTGGTCTTAATTTTCCTTTGCCCTCAGGCTGTCACCATTCCTGATTTCTCATCACTAACATTATCATCTTCCCTGCAGAAAATGTTGAAGAAAGGAAACTGCCTACGTTGGTTGGGCTTCCAGATTTAATCAAACCTTTGACATTTTAAGGGTTCCATGAATTCAACAAGGTTACATCAGGTCCACCTTTTTCACACGTTGTACGTATGCATGTGTCACCTCATCAACCGCATTTGATTTGACCTATAAATATAGAAATTATAGTAGATATCTATAACAATAGAGAACACAGCATCAAAGATGAGCGAGCTATTGAGATGAAGGATTCAAGAAGAAAAAGAAGACATCTTTGAGGTGACTTTATGATTCAATAAGAACAATGTCTTTGTTGGCTTTATGATGAGAAGAAGAAGAATATTTTTATTAAGATATTTATGTATTATTATAGTACGAGTGATATATCTCATGTTTTAATATACTTGTAAGTATCATAATATATTATTTAATATAATAATTAATTAAAAAAAGAACAGATCTTCAATAAGAAAGTGCAAAACTTTGGTGTGGGTGTTTGAACTTTGGGAGCCCAAGAAAACTGTAGCAGAGAAGAGATTGATAATTGAAAGAAAGCGAAAGCATCTTTAGGTGCACCGAGAAGGAAGAAGGAAGCGGAGAGATAACTCATTTTTGTTGCGGCTTTGAAGTTTTCGAGAGCCCAAGAAAGGGTATACTAGAGGAAAGAGAAACGATACAAGAACAAGAAGAACACAACTCGAATAGTGAAGAACGAGGAGAAAAATGTTTCTGACTTAATTAAACAAATCAATTAGTATGACTCGCTGAAATTAAGATAATATAAACTTAATCAAACACATACGGTGACAATGTTTCTGACTTAATTAAACAATCTCATGCTGGGATTGGTCCTCATCACGAGTCATTACTCCGTATTCAGCTCAAAAAATGAAAGCCTCAAATCATCAAGCTATGACATAAATCAGTTTAGTACAATGCCAGCTAAAAGTTCCATAATCATTCAAAGATCGATATGGGTTTCAAGGTCTCCAAAAGTATCAAGCAGTAAGAGGAGGATAATAATCCACCATGCAGTAATAATGGATTTCATGAATCATATATATATATATATATATATATATATATATACATACATACATACAACCATCCATTGTTCTGAAAACAATGATCTTTATAAGATCATATCATCATATCCTAAAATTGATCGGCATCCATTTCCGCACAAATTAAGAGTTGAAATTTAGTCATAACTGGGACAAAATCTTAGACTCAGTAAGAACCAATAGTTCAAACTTAAGTTCATAAGTTTACACACATCACACAACAGGGTTTATGACTGGCTCACCGACCACCATCGACTGCTACAACTATGCTGCAAGATTGTCTTTTGGAATCAGCAACAAATGATCTTAGTTCACTTGCTGTTGGTTTCCATAAAAAGCATAAGCCCCATATGGTACCGCATACATGCCAGGGTAATGAGGAGGCAAACCATATCCATCATACATTTGTCCCCCATAGTACATGCCGTTCCACCGTTTGCCACGTTCGGCTCTTGACTGTCATCAGCAGCAAAAGAATCAACTTATTAGATTATATGGTGTATGATTAGTACCCATTTGTCGGAAGATAGAACTCAAACTTTTTTACACCATCTAGCTAATCAGACATGAACCCTCTCGGTAAATTTCTTGATTTGCACACCAACCTAAAGAATTTGATCAAGATATTACTGACATCAGTGATACATAGGGCAACGTGTAGCAGGAACCACCACTGGCATCAAAATGCTCCACCACCACACAGAATTTATCAACACATGAACCACAGTCAATATGTTTTCTCATTGACTCGGCCATTGCCATAACTATCAAGGTTTTACTTCCTGAGGTAAACCTGCATGAGGACTGACTCAATTGGGATAGTTTGATCCGGTACAGAACCAGTTTGACAGTAACACATGTATTATAGGTAGGCACCTCAGACACATGCAGGACTCAACTTGGCTAGCTCGATAAGAAACCAAGCCAGTTTGTCATGATTTCAGGAGCTAGACAGAGCCCTAACTTGACCTCAACAAATTAGATCTAAAAGTTAATGAATCCAGAAAGTTCTTCTTCACACTTAGAGGTGACTCCGCCTTGGTAAGAGTTTCTTTTGCAGGAAACAAGTATGACTATGCTTTAACTTTGAAGTTTAAATGTCAATACCTGTTTATTAGCAGGGTTGCGACCCCAGGATAGACGCACTGTTTGCTTGCCAATAACTGTACCATTTAATTGATTCATTGCTTCTTCAGCATTATTCCTGCATGGGTAAAGAAGAAAACATACCCACAGATCAGCTATCTTTTTGAACTGTGGCAGTCACTTCTGTATTCAATGTTCAGAAACAAATATTAGCAAGATGTACCTATGGATGAAAAGCACAAAACCACATTGTTTTCCAAATGGAATTTTAACGGAGGCAATCTCTCCATACTGTGAAAAAGCTTCTTTCAGATCATCTTCACTGACATCTGGATCAAGCCCTCCAACAAATACCTTCAGCAGCAAATATATTGTTGAAAGGCAGTACAAATACACATTACCTCAACAGCATGCATGCACAAAAATCTCCTTACTGTTGTATTAGCAGAATCGACATCTGATTGTGAGCCAGCTGCAGGTGAACCATTTTGTCCAAAACCACCTAAAAGTATCCATGGTTAGGGTTTCAAGGGTATGTGAGATTGAGAAACATTATTGATACCAATCCGAGACAGAGATTGAATCAGGAATGAAGTCAACCAATCAAAATTAGGTCTAGGGTTGAGTATGGGAATTTTATTGTTAGCTACTGTTTTTTCTTGCTTAGAATTTTATCTGATTTCAAAATTATTCTACTGTGTTGTCACAAGGAAACAGAAGTAATTAATATCAAGTTCTTGCTGAATTTGACCAGGATTCCAAGTTGGTGGAATCAAAATGGTCATATAAAACATTTCAATAGGAAACATGACTGACTTAAATGGAGGCTCAGTTGCCACAAGGTTTCCATATTTAATTATGTAAGATCCTAAATAGAATAAACAAAAGTTTGGTCTATACTCAACTTTATATATACAGGAAAGATTACTCAAAAGTGGCAGATTTTTCCTTCTTGTTCCATGCTGCCCTCGTTTCTCCTATTTTTTTATCTCGAATCTCAAACCACAGTCAAGCTAGGCCAAACTTCATCACTTTCCTGAATGGATTTAATGAATTCAATCCAGCAGCAGAGTAACCAATTATTCCAAACTAAACCAGTCAAGACTGATTGGCTAACTAGTTTCTCTAGAACCAGAAAACTACATTTTGTTTTCAATTGATACAAAACCAGTGTGACTAACTTTATACTTTTGACAGACAAAGCCTTTGTTTTTATATCATGAAGCAAAATTCTATACCAAGAAGTTGCTTCTGTTTGTAGACATCAAAGGGACAATGAGAGGATTAACGATTTGAAGGGTATAACAAAATACTGTATTGGTTAACATTTTCTACATGGTTTATTCATTAATTTAGTTGTATTTTGTGATAGCCTACACAAAATTCCATCCGCAGGGAAGAATTGTTTTTTAATTGAAATGCTTTAAGAAATTAATATTTTCAAAGGAATCAATAAGGTGATTATGTACCTCAAATACATCTCCTTTGTACACAAAAGATACCTCCAAGTAAAATTTCCAAACATACTCACCGACAAATGTCAATGACAGGCCATAAAGTGTGTGATTACATTGACAGAGCCTACTTTTATGATATGACCTTGCATAATCTAAATCTGCTTTCCCTGTCGGCTGGTTAGGGCTGATTTAGGATCCTATCCATGATGAACATTCATCTTTCTATAATGGTCTAAGGTAAGGAATGACCATATGTGGAGAAAAAGGCCAATGAAAAACTAATGAAGTAAAAAATTTGTTACTAAAACACATCAAACGACTTGACATGTGGTAAGCAATTACAACGAAAAATTATAGCTACAACAATAGAGGAAAAAAGTTCACATAATAGATCTTCAACTAAATTATTCACCATTTCACGTTTCCCATTCCACGTATTACAGTCCATCAGTTACTAACAAGTGGGCTGTAAAAAGCATGACACAGTGGCCTATATTTCTGCAAATATGCAGGAAATATATGTGGAGAAGTGTAGAACTAGAGATTTCCATAAAGACAAGGATCTTGTCTGCATAAAAGGACAATACAACAGAAAGACACACCCATCGCATTCATATGATACTATACATATGCATGATTCTCCATATCTCTCTGTGTTTTATATACATGTCTATATGTGTCTGTTCACTTGAGATATACAAAAGCAGTACTGGTAGTCATTTCTAAAAATATTTAAAATTACAACAAAAGCTCTTGGTTTGTCACATTTAACTACAAGAAATATTAGACAAAATTAACCTCCTTAATATTATATTATACGCATGCTTACCTTTAGTTACTCGATGTTAGTAGAAGTTCTTATATGATGATCCACGATAGCATAAAAAACTATTTTGTTATAGTACCAAGGACCAACAAATTCAAACAAGCATACCACCAGAAAAGGTATCTCACTCTACAATTGAAATCCTCATGATACCCCCTCACCACCCAGTACTTTGAACAATAAAAGAGAGATACAAACTGTGAACTCTATGGTCATCAATTTGACTGATAAATTTGGAGTGTAAGATAAATTTATGCTAAACAAAGGGTGGGAATAGGTCAGATCAGGCTAGCTCAAGCTCAAATAGTAAGACAACTGATCATTATTTCAGACTAAGAATTAGATAAAAACTAATATAAGTTTCAGCGTAAATAAAAGTTGTTTTACAAGTTGCTACAGCTAAGCTGACTAGAACCTTTAGACAGGTAAAGATCTCAAATTCAGACTAAAATTCTCAATTGGACTTCTTGAATACAGCAGTCAGCAGAAAGTGATACAAAAAAGGAAATAGGAAATGACAGAATAGAAACAAGTCATGATTGGAAATATGGAAATGATATAACAAAAGAATAGAACCTTTAGAGGGCAAAAAGGCAATGTAGAACCATTACCTTTGTCCAACAACTCAAGTGACCATCTTCGAAGCTTGCTGTTTCTTTCTATTTAAAATTTTATCAGCTGCCAGTTAGATTCCAATATACACCAGTACTAGCAAGTGGATGAAAACCCTCTGTTCCAAAGTTCCAACATAACTCCTAATAAACCCAAACTTCAGTTCTGACATAAACACTTAAAAAGTCATCGTGATTACCAAGTTAACTTCCCATGGGTGCTACACATTTTTCTAGGTTTCCAATAACATTTTAAAGGACCTGACAGAAGACTATTCCATATTGAGGTAAAATTCTTTTACTATAATTGCCAACAATAGGGATCGGCATTTTTCTATCTCCGGTAATCCTGCCCATTCCTTCAACCGGTTGAGCATAGCTATAACTTAGCCACAAGCCCATCCTCTACAGAAAAAGAACATGCTACACAATAGAAGGGAAGGAAAATAGAATAACAAGAACATGGGGACACAGGATCTGGGTAACCAATAAACCATAGACAACAAATTTGGTACACAATCAAGTGAGACAAACGGAGAATACCCCAGAAAGAATTTAGAGGTCAAAGTTAGAGAATATTATGCTATGAAATCTTTTGATGCAGCATGGTTTGGGAATAGGACCACAGGAGAATGCCTTCTGCATCATGCATCATAAGAGCAAAATCCATGAAGCATATATGAATATTCAAGCATCTCAAGGCATGATCCATCGTTCTTAAACAATAGGTTGACAGACAAATATAGGATCTGAAGATTCTGAACTTCTTTGTAGTAAAGAAAACTTCGTTAGCCATCAGGTGAAATTAAAAACAATAATTTTAGTTTAAGATGGTACATATAAAATAAAATATCTTCAGCTTTAAGACAATATCATGTCAGCACCAACTAAGAATTGACGAAGTTGTTAAGCAGCCTCATAAAAGAACAAATTTGAAAAAGATAAGCTAACAATGGCTAAACAAGATTTAGACATACCGTAAGACTTCCTAGGTGTAGCAAGGCCAATGCGCATAGGCCTAGTCGAACAATAAACACCGTTCATTTCAGTGATGGCAAGTTTTTTCTCACTCTCATCTCCAAATCTTACAAACCCATAACCTTTTGAGCGCCCAGTATTTGCATCAACGACAACTTTTGCACCTTTTACTGATGAGAACTTGGTAGCAAAAGTTTCATGCAAAATTGAATCAGTAACATCAGAAGCTAAATCACCTACAAAAATAGAATGATCAGAAGCAAGATCTGAACGCTTGTCGCCCATGCTAAATGATGCCCAATTTAACCGAAATGGCTGATCTGTGTTTGGCATCGGATGATTGCTGAAGTTCTGAAGTACTTTTTCAGCGGTTGCATGAGAATGAAACTCAACAAACCCGTAACCCTCCGATTGTCCCGTTTGCTTATTGCGAATAACCTTTATAGAGATAACCTGCATGGTAAGTTGTTATATCAGTACAAGGCAAGCCGCTACTCAAAAGAGTTTAGTGCCACTATATTATCTTCTTGTTCAAATGGAAAACTAAGAATGAGCTCATTCTTTAACTTTAGCAGGCTTATGACTGTCTGTCAGCCTAATGTCAATAAACCAGAATTGCAGAGAAAGAATACCTCAATGGACCCTGATAAGAAAGGTGAATCCTACTGGCTTTGGCTGATTCTAATTAATTTTCAGGGATATAAATAGAAAGAGAGGGGTTTAAGAATTTGGCAAGATTACACAGGAACATGGCCAACTTTCAGTCCAGACAAATGAGCCAGATCAAACTGGCTGATCCTGTGATATTTGAGAAAAACACCTAGCCAACACACATCAAGCAAAACTTATGGAAGATTAGAGTAAAACTTGGTGCAAGGCAAGCCCAAGGATGGAAGGTTGGTTGCCAGGCCCATATCAGTTGACATCACAAAAGGACTCTATGCAAACAAGAAGCATATAGAACCTACAGGTTCCGTCATGCTATACATCGTGAACCAATGTTTGTTAAATTAAGTACCTTTTAGTAACTTGTAAAGGTAGATACTGGTTAGGCAACATGTTAAATTAAGACATCATGTGAAGGAAACAATAATTATCAGTCAATAAATGCTAGTTAGGCAACACATTAATTAAGTTCTCATGACACCAGCTGTTCATCAAAGTCCATTTAATTCCAAAAGAATGTTCCTAATTTAAAAACTAAACAAATCAAAAAGAGGTTTCTTGTCTCATGTAAAAATCACACATGCAGGAAAAAGAAAAAAATAACACACTGAAAATTGTCTTAAGCTTCTTTACTTACTGTCATGGTTGTTACTTATTGCATGTGAAAGGTAACCAGCTAGTGCATGTGACAAGTTTTAGTATTATTATTTGTAACTGATCCATAAGCTAAAAGGACTGTCTACAAATAAAGATTTAATTAGCCAAATATAAAAGTTGGAACTTGGGGTTTATTCCTTCCAATTTGAGCAAGCCTGAACAGGAAGAACTTGCTGTGTTCCTTACATAATAAAGGGGAAATAAAGGACATGTCTACCATGTTGCACATTGTTGCCTAACAAGAAGATGTCATGCAAAGTGTACAATAATATTATCAATCAGCAAATATTAGTAAGATAACAAATTATCTAAGCTTTTACAATGTTACTTCATTATAAGAAATCGACTTTATTCTTTAATCATCTTACCCAATATGGCATAAAAATAGTAGTAGGAGGAATATCTCAAAACACTTTTCCTTAGTTATGCAGAAAGCATACTGATATAGTAAACAGTGAATTGCCTGAAGATTCTTCCATTAACTCTTCCTAACTCCTAATTTCTAAATACCAAAGACAACTAGCAAGCACACAAGCCAAGCTTGCCCTTTTTTTTTTAATTACTATTTACATGCTTACCACAGGAGCCCTTTCCATGTTTATTATTAGTGCTGGTCAATTTCCTAAAATTGAACTTTCAGAAATCAAGGTGCATGACAATCCAACCTATATAATCATCCATAAACATCTGGAATTTCCACTAAACTCATAGCTATTTTAAGGATCTAACAGAACAAAAAAAAAAACATTTTATGTTCACCAACAGATCCAGTCTTAAGAATCAAAAGATAGAAAGGTCTGCCAATTATAGATTATAAGTCCTCAAGAGACTAAACCTTTTCCAGAGTTGACATTTGTAAACAGATATAACAACAACTGAGACCAAATTCTTGCAATTGCATGTTTAAACTTAGAAATCTAACAGAATTTTTAAAGAACTATCACATCCCATGAAGATGTAAACTAAAAAGCACTTAGTTACATCATTTTGATTACGCACTTAATAAGCCTGAATATGTAGGTACTGCACCAAACTCCTGTAAGGCAGACAAAAGAGATCAGGAAGATCCAATTCCTTATAGCAATCAAAGAAAAGCAAAGGACTTCCTCCTCAAATAGAACTACAACATCTAACGGTGAAAGAATCAGGCCTGACCTCACCGGTGTGGCCGAAGCAGCTATGGAGGTAGTTCTCGTCCATCCAGTACTGGAGATCCCCCACCCAGATCGTCCGCTTCTCGTCCTCTGCCGCAGCCTCCCCGCCCTGCTGGTAGCGGATCGATTTCGACATGGGCGGCGGCGGAGGTGGTGGCGTCGGGGGCTGGTGGTAGGGCACGAAGGGGTGCCCGTATGGCGGCGGCGGTCCCATCATCGGGTGCTGCATCACCATCGGCGGCGCCGGGTACCGCACCGCCGCCCAAGGCTGCGGCGGAGGTGTGCGCCGCGGATCTACGCCTGCCGCCGGTTGCATCGTCGCCGCCGTTGCGAGGAGGTCGGCGAGCGAGGCGGAGCCGCAAAGAGACGGAGGCAACCTGTAGAGAGAGAGAGAGAGAGAGAAGAGAGAGAGAGTGAAAGAGAGATCTCGTGGGTTGCGATGAAGGGTTTAAATAGGGAGGCGGCTTCCATGAGCGGTTTGACATCGACCGTCAGATCTCGATGTACGCGATCTAATCACCGTCGATTCGTTCTCGTGACTAGAGGGAGTCCCCAGCGCCGCGGTTTTGACCAGATCCGCGTTCATACCGGACTGCCACAAACGAACTCGGTGCCGGTTCGACATATAACGGACATGCCGGTTTAATTAATATTTACAGACACTAATGGGCCGGCCTGAAGTCCATGGGCTTTAGATTAATGGTCTGATATGTTACCCCTCGTTACATTATCTAAGATGTTGATCACAAAGTTGTTTGATAGATAACCTTCCAATATCTCAGATTTTATTAACTTATCAGTACACCACTAAGCATCTAAAAGTACTTTAGAATGGATTTTTTTATTGTTTTGGGTATGAAAGTGTGGGAGTGGAAGAATATATAGGAGGGCATGGGCCATATTATTTATTTCATAATGAGACTGATGTGGGATAAAGGAACATGAATTTATGACTCATCACTGGATCCATTTTGTGATTTTTTTATTAATTGGATTATTTGACAACTATAAAATTTCAGTTTCTCTGGTTTTAACTTAAACATCAAATTTCTTTGAACAGAAAAATTAGGTTAGATTATCAAATATTGCATAGTGAACAACTTATTTTGCTTGGTCATTAATTCTTTTAGCAGGCTATTGTTTTTTGTTATGAATATATATACACAGAAGGCCCTTTAAGTGGCAAAATAATTTTAAATAACTGTTCTAATTATATATTTTAAAACAATTAAATGTAACTTGTCCTTTTTTATTCTTTTTACAAATAATATAACTTTTTTTTAAAATAAAATAAATACCTTACATGAAAGTAAACATGGAGAAAGCCTGTTCAAACTCCCAAGAAGTAGGACAAATTTGCAGACAACCAAACACACAGTTGGATGTCTGTTAATCCTGCAGTCAAAAAGATCAACAAGCAAGAAAGTGAATCATTGCAACAGCAGCAGCAGTAACAACCACCAAAACCTTGTGACAATTCTTTCCATGGTGAAGGATAGGAATGCATAGATATGGGACCAGGAAGAAGATGACCTTGATATATAATAAATGGATCAGCAGTCCTAGAGTGAGTTCTTAGTCATCAGCCTGCATCTCTTGTTGAAATAGGAAACCCTGAAACCTCATGGGGTACTGTAACCACCAACAAATCAAAAGCTTCCACCATCAGAGCATATATACTGAGATGGAGGGGTGGAAAAGCCTGTTGTAAGGAAGAAAGAACAAAGACACACTGGACTTATACCAACTGGTCTTGTTCTCACAATCTATTATTGTATTGACATGGGTTTATACACCATGATTTTTTTTACACTTGGTTGATATAATAATTTTATGCCTACCCAATGCCTCCTGTTTGCCATGGAACTTATGACTGCATGTTAAATGAAACAATCCATGTCATGTGTTTCTGCATTTTAGCAATTAAGTCTTACTTACAATAAGGAACAGACTAGGACCAACTTAGATCTCAAGAGCATGCATGAAAGCAGCTGTAAGTCAAGGAAGAACTTTTATATAACTCAGTCTGATATGACTACAAAGAGCTCCAAAAAATAAGGGTTATGTAAAACTTTGTGCTTTCCTTGATGAAGGTGATTCTCTTGGAATTTTAACGAAAAAAATTGCTAAAAGAAAGATCAGAGTGGATGACCATCGTGCTCTTTTTCCCTTGAATAATGCCACCTGCATTGTGGTAGGCAAGCAGTAACACTTACTGACTTCTGAGATGCATGTCTGCAATGTACTGGTATCAGAATCTTCATTTCTTGAAGAGTGGAGTTCCTGATTGCTATGCACAATAGATAAAGGCATCTTGTGTTGTCTCTGGATGTTCATGCTTTTGCCTGATCTAACCAAGCCTGACAACAGAAAACAGCAGACAAATATGTGGATCAGTGTGGCCTTTTGGAATCAATTGTCAATCTCAGAGAACTGCCTCCCTCTTCTGCAGAATGGCATGTTGACATGATCAAGATAAAATTCTAAGGCTCTTTTCAAAAACCTCACTAGCTTGTAAGAATTGATAAAATTTGTAACGGTTCTCACTTCAGTCTTTTTTTTGTTTTTCATTAAAAAAGAGAAACCTTGAACTTTCAACTACCAGTCCAAGCTTTAGATCCCAGTTGTTTGGTGAGCCAAAGCAGTGGGGATCTGACAGATACTTCACCAAACATTCATATAGTTGACTTGCTCTGACATGCCCAACGAAAGTGTCATCCTTGGCACAAGAGAAAGTAGAACACCAAAAAATTTACAAGGACTGATAACCAAGCAACTTTTGCTGTACAAGGACCGTATCAACCGCTGCTATGTTTAGATTTTGACTGGTCCTAACTTGAGCAGCTACATGTGGCAGCATGGATGTACACATCCTAACCCCTGTATATGGTGAAAAGGATATACTTTACCTTGTGTAACATATCGAGCTGAATCCACTCTGGCATCAGCATATTGGACAATAAAACCTGTCTATGGTGAAAAGGATATACTTTACCTTGTGTAACATACGGAGCTGAATCCACTCTGGCATCAGCATATTGGACAATAAAATGCACCACCTCTTCCTCACTGCATCATGTCCAGCCCTAGCTTTTGCTAGTCTGCAATTGACCAAATGATAGCCCAAAATTTATTGGTTAGGAAAGCATTGACAGATTGATCTAATGTTCTCATTCAGTCACAGATTAAGTACAATGTACTTGTGATTGCATACCCATGTGTATCAACAAGATCAGCTTGTTCCATATCTTGGATCAATATGATGCCTCCAAACTGAGATGGGTTCTGAGAATCATGTTGGGCTTAAGCTAGTTAAGTTAAGATTGGAGAAAGCATATCGAGAATCCATGGTTCTTCTGTTTGAGACTTCAGAAAGGAGGCCACTGGCATTCTGAGGACCACAAAAGCACTAGCAGAGCCCTTTCTGGTGTCATTTTAGTCTCAGTGACGTGAAAGTAAACTAAACCTGTTTCTCCTCTTCAAAAGCTTTAGATTCCTTAGTGCTCTCAATCCCCACTCCTGTCCTTTTCCTGTATCCATTGTTGTAGACATGCATGGGTGGAGGAGATCCCATCTATCTTTTTTTTCCCCCTTTTTCTTTATCAAGGAGATGACTAGCCATGGAAGTTCCCTAACACCCTTATCATGAAAAAGGAGCAAAAATCTGTCACATCCTTCTTAGGACCACAAGATGCACTTGATCTCAGTCTTCAGTCAAGTAATTTCTTTTGAGATCCTCACCTGCAGAGTGGAATGGATTAGAATGAACTAAACATTTTGGTTTTCCAGCAATTGTTATCTAACAGTATCCAAGGATTGACCTGAATGATTGCATGTAGTGAATCATCTGAGACACACAAAAAAAGTACACTGCCTAATCTAGTAGATGATTGAAGCATCTCCAAGTATCAAACACATGGTGCGCGTCAGGATTGTCCCCCTTCCCAACAGAGCAAAAGAAGAAGAGGAGGAAGACAGAAAGCAAGGAAGAAAGCTTTCTCCTTAAGCTAGAGGACAAGCTATATTTGTAGCGTTCAGTGGTCCACCCCCCAGGCCTTTCACCTCGTTCTCTGCATGAACCCTAGCACCGCGGCCCTCTTGCAAACCTGATCCTGGCAAGAGAGACGAAGTATCAGGTAGGAGCCGTTCGACCTTGTTTTCTGTGCCCGATTGGAGTCCATGTGCATTCATTCTTGCTCAGACTTCCTCCGTCCCCAACGAGGAAGAGTGCTTTCTTCCTAGTAAGGTTTCAGCTCAAGAACTGTGTTCGCGAGCAGGTCTTTAACAGTCCCACGTTAATTGCACGTATGTGTGTGTATGTGTGTGTGTATGTATATATATATATATATATATATATATATATATATATATATATATATATATATATATATATATATATATATATATATATATATATATATATATATATATATATATATATATATATGTGTGTGTGTATATGTATATGTATATATATATATGTGTATATGTATATATATATGTATATGTATATGTATATGTATATGTATATGTATATGTATATATATATATATATATATATATATATATATATATATATATATATATAAATTTGATCATCAATTCGAAGTGATGTGTTAAATTAGTTTCAATTTATTGATTATTGGTAAGAGATTTTCATAGAACTCACGAATCTATTCTTTATAGTGTTAATTTTATTAATCTCTTTAATTGTTATTTTCGATAGACTTTTCATCATCGTCAAAAACTAAAATGGCATGCCTAATAATTATTATTATATATTTCATTTATAAACTAATTCTAATATAAATTATATGAATAATTATATATATATATATAATATGTTTTGTAAACTACAGGAGTGTTCAATTTGATTCAAACTGAATCATTAAGAACTGTCTCGAATCAAATTATTTTTTCGGCTCAATTTGATTAATGTAAGACAGTCTGAACCCGAATTAATTCAGATATACCTAATCGAACCAATTTAAAGCAGGTTAATCTGATTTGACTCACCGATTAACTGATTTATAATTTTTAATAATTAAATTTTATTTTTTCAAATGAATCGATTTAATTCAATTGAATTGAATCGAAATCTTAATCTAATTAAATCGATATGATAAGATTTATAAAATTGAACTAATATCATTTGTAAAATTAGATATTTGGGTGGTTTGATTAATCAGTTTGAACTAATTAATACGGGCTTAGGATAGTAAATACAATTGGGCTAATATTTTTTAAATTAAGTTGGATTCAGTTCGATTCGATTTAAATTAGTAAACTGAATGAAAGAAATAGAATTATTTATAATATTAAAATTAAACTATTAATGGATCGATTCAGTCCAGGTTCGGTTCAGATCCGGTTTAATTTGATGATTCGAATTGAATACCCTAGTAAACGGGATGCGATAGCCTACTTGTTTTGTCATGGCTCCTCCTCACCTAACTAACGCGGCCGTTTCGCCGGTCGTCACCGTTAAGGGGAGAGGCTGTCCCACGCCACGTCCCCTTTAAATCCCCAAAACCCGTCGCCAAATCGGATCCGCTCACCGGCTTCCCGCCCCTCATCTCGTTTACTGCGATCGAGAGGGATGGGGAAGAATTCGCGGAAGTGCGGAGGCGTCGGGAAACGAGAGGTGAGGACGAGGGCGGCGCAAAAGCTGGCCCTCGCAGTGGCGGCCAGCCCCCAGAGCCCGAAGAGGGAGAAGGCGGTCGTTAGGGAAGAGCGCCAAATCTCGAACCTCGAGCTCCGGAACCGCAGCGTCATCCTCAAGCCTCGTATCGCGAGATCCACCGCAACTTCCGCTAGCCGTCGCCGTTCCTGCCCCGAACTCGGTCGCATCTTTCGGTGTCCCAGCGATGTTTCATGCGAGCCGGCGGTGCCGGCACGATCGGCGGAGGTGAGTGGGACCACGGTTTCAAGCTTCCTCGCTTCTTGCGAGGCTATAATTCTTACCTTTCTCTCCTTGCTTGGCCAGGAATTGGACGCTACGACGTTCTACAGCTGCAATGTCGAAAGGTTTGGCTTCAAAAGTTTCCCTCTCGTCCTTCTCTTTTTTGCCGGTTTACCACAATTCCCACTCCAAATTTAGGGGAGAGATGATGGCCTCCAATAACCCCGATGAGGGAGCAAGCGACCCGGAATCGGCAGCGGAGAGGGAGTCGCGCAGGAGATCGATGGTTGTGGCAACGCCGTCGGAGACTGAGCTCGAGGACTTCTTCGCGGCGGCGGAGATAGACCTGCGTCGGCGTTTCACGCAGAAGTAACTCTCTCGCCTCCCTCGGCTCCAACGTCGCGCATGTTAGCAACTCCCAGTCTAAATTCCTTATCCCGAGCCGATCTTGATCTGTTAGTGTGGGTTGTTCCGGCGTGTCGCAGGTACAACTTCGACGTCGTCGAGGACGTGCCCTTGGCCGGACGGTACGATTGGATTCCGTTAACCCCATGAAGAAGGACGAGGAGAACGAAACAAGAAGGAAATAGAAACTATTTCTTCTTTTCCTTCTCATCATCGACATCGTGATTAAAATCGTCCGCAGCTCCTGCGCTCACCATCTACCAGATCGTCTCGCCTCATCGCCTCGTGGGGACGAGCGGACGTAGGAAGGTGAAGTCACCGCGAAAGGAAGTAGTACTAAACTACTAATACAAAAATCCTCACATGATTTTCCACGTGGCATGCGCCTTTCCTTGTTGCAAAAGCTGAGGCGAGTATTTTATTCCGAAAAATTGATTAAAGGAAATTTGCAGCCTTTTTCTTGCTCTCTTTTTTATTGAATAAGGATATTTTTATAATGTGATGGACGATCGACGAGTTGAGGTCAAGAAAAATATTAGGCATGATTATACACATCATTCAACTATTAATAGATTGTAAAATCTTATGTTGAACTCGATGGTATAATTTATTGACTCCTCATATCAACTTTTACGTTGATATTATATATATATATAATCGACCTGTGAGACTAAGTCTATACCTTGGTTGGGATCACATCGCCAACCTAAAATCTGATATGTTAAATAGGTAAAAGTGAGATATCGAACAAATAAAAATGGTGTAACGTATCAACAATTACTTATGTGTAATTGTCTCCCATATCATATGGGTACATGACTATTAACCTAATCTTAATCATTTTGGATCCGTGATTTAGATTGAACAAATCAATCATCTCATTTGATTGATGTCAAAGTTTGAATAACAAAATTATTAATACAAGCTCAACAAAACTAATAGTTATTCAGTGGTGACACAGGGAAAAAATATATATATTTGGCGACTTTAACAAGTGTTCAAGCGATCAAATTCAGAGATAGCTGAAATAAGACAGGTGTCATTACAACTCTATGTATTAGGAAACTAAAAATACAACTCTTTGTTCATCATGTTCTTATTTGCGATTGGGTGTGGATTCTATGTATTGATCGAGCCACCGAACACGAAGCAAGTGTCTGGACTCTGGCCGATAGTGGGACCCACGTGAGAAGATCACCGTCCTCCTGAAAGAGCTCGACGAGAGCGAGGCTTTGGTGAATGGTTTCTCGATGATGACAAATTATCATACGGTTATGGCTCAAATTTCATTCTGTTACTTATAGTTTTAAAAAAAAAATGACACCTTTCTTACCTTCCTCAAATCAAGTGATAACTTGATAATCTTTTCGGTATTTCCAAACTGTTGTGTTCTTAGATTAACATTACAATAAATTATAATACATCGATTGAAACATGAGATGTGATAGGGCGTATTTTGGTCGTATGTGAACCACCGAGAGACGCTGTAGATCGACACGACACGACACCGTACGCCTCCAGAACCGCTGAGTGCACGTCACGTCAAGCTCCAACGGTACGACTTTACAGCCTGGCCACCCCAAGAGCTGGGGGCAATGTCGTCTGACACCTCTCAAGCACCCCCGAAGATGTCATCTTGTCAGAGAGGTTGTTCAGCCCTTAGAGCCAGTGGCCATGTCGAACCAGGGCCCGACCAATTCCCGCATGCAGGTATAAATACCCTTGACATGATCCAGGAGGGAGAGGAGAAAAAAATGAGATAAAAACCAATCTAACTTGCTCGAGGGGCCAAAGTCGAGACACACCCGACGAAAGCCTTTTTGCAAGGAGGTGGTCGTCATCAAGCCGCAGGCGCCCTCACCCCGAAGTTGTCTCCCAATACGTAGAGGAGGGCAACCCAACAGCTCGGATTCGACAGGTGCCAATCTCGTCTCCCGTTCCAAAAGGGAGCCCGCGTGGTGCGAAAGGTCGCCTTCTATCCTAAGGACGAGCGGACACGTCTTCCCAAAAACGGAGCTCGAGGTCGATGGACCTTGGAAAGACAACCCTCGCATTCCCATCAAAAGTTTTCGACGTCGGCACGTGAGCCTAATCGTGCTGACTCATCAGTTATAGTACCTTTGTTTCTCAACAAGATGAAAATATGATTTTTTTTCCCCTAGTTATGTGGTACCAAATCAATTTGAGCTAGAAGAAAACTGGATTGGATTAAAGTTTAAGCTAGATTTCATCTACCACTATTCTTAAAAGTATTATTATCTTATTATTATTATTTTTTAAGTCAAATTGAAATAGAAATTTAGATGCTTTGTTTTGCAAATTTTCGGATATCATTTTGAAAAGTGTCCATAGTCATGTTTATAGTTAATTATTGTGTTTCAAGAATGAGTTAGTATACATCAGACTAGTTATTATTTTATTTAAAATCATATATTTGTAGTAGAAAGTTCAAATTTTTATTGGATGCATTAAAGAAATTAAATACATAAATTTTAAGAAATAAAGGACTAGTTTATGACAATTATTTAAGATCAGGATCTAATTATGGTTCTTATAATTATAAGGATCTGCTTATAGTTGAGGTGTAATATTTTAGGAATTTAAATGGATATAGAACATCAGATAAGAAAAAGGTTCAGGAATTCGTCTGCAAAAGTACTAATGGTTGCGGTTCTGACGAGCGGGTGCGTGCGCGACTCGGTTCGAGGATTCATCGATTCGGGTTCAAACTCGGAGTTATCCGGTCGACTCTAATCCGGTTCACGCGCTGCTGAAGAACAGACAGGTATGTTCGAACTGAAATCGAAGGGACTCGCGGTCGATTCGGTTCGGTTCGTATCCGGCCGTGGAGGTTCGGTCCGTTGGAATAGGAAGGCAATTGAGTGAACCCCAATTAGTCCAGCGCAGGGCATCCGCCGCCCAAAATCGCGCGGGAAAACCATGAGGATATCATCTCGGTTCGCCAAAAGCCCTTTTTCGATACTAATCCTCTTATCGAATCATCTGGTGTCACGAGCCCGCGCCGACGCCGCTCTCCCTCCATCGCGCTCTCTGCCGGTACAATCTCTCCTCCGTCTCTCTGCCCCTGTTTCTCTCTTCTTGGGACCTCGGTCTGGTGGCAGCGGGGCTGCCGGAGCGTGCTTTCCCGACCGGCGCTAGCCCACAGGCGGGGTTTTGGGTCCCCAAGTGGCCACACCCCTGTCTTTCTCCTTCGCCCCCTTTCCATTTCTTTCTTTCTGTTTCATGTGCGGGACGAGGATGTGTCAAATTGTCTCTTTTGTCGTAATTTTGCCTCTCAATTTCTGTAGCTATATTATGGGCTGTTGATTCTTTTCTAGTGGTGTTGATCTACAAAGTTTTAGTTTAGATTCTGCTTGCACTCGGTTTGAGTTATGTTCTAACTTATTATAGGTACATTAGCTATATACTGAATTTTACTTACGGATGCATAAGCATTATACTTTAGCGAATGATATGCTTAATACAGAATTTTCACAATATAATCAGGGAAAATATTGAAAAGTGATATTGTGGTGCTTCTCCAGTTCCCACTCTGATCGGAATTGACTCTTCAGGATATAATCTTAGGATCTTATGCACTGTCTTAGGATCTAATAGTGCAAGATGCTATGCATACATATTCTGAAAATGTAAGCTATTTTTTTGTTGTAATCACCGATGATTTTTTCTCCCTTGTTATCATGAACAATGTGTTACTTTATTTAAATTATTAACTTTTTTTGTTTGTATAGTATGGCAAAGGAAATGATTAAAATCATTTTTTTTAATCATGTGGACAAGTTAAAAATTTTGTCAATCAATTTAATTATAAAATTGTTTATTTTCTAATGAGCAATGTGAGCATTAGAAAGTAAATAGTTCAAATTCTATTTTTGTGTGCGTACCCTAAGAAATAAATATTATAATTCTATTTTTGTATGTGAATATAAAATAAAAAAAATAAATTAAAAATAAAAATATTAAATTATTGATTACATTTTGTGGAGAGTTCATCTTCTCTTATATAATGGGGGCTCCTTCATTCCTCATCAAACCGATAGTGGGAGGATTAAGTAGAGGATTTTCGATAGGATCTTTTATTTTTTTGTTATCAACTTTTATTCATACTTTAAAATCATTGATATCAGAATTATTATAATTTGTATGATGCATAATAATATTTTATTTTAAAATTTTATAATTAATAAATAATGATCATGAATTATTATGTTAGAATGATTAGCTAATTTAATAATAGTTCTAATTCTTTTAATTATACATTTATTTTTCAAGAAATTATGTACGAATTTTTATGCTTTAATTAGTTTTAAATTTGAAATCATGAATCTAAATTAGTTAGTTTATGAAAAAGAATGGATTTGAGGTTAATTATTATTTTATAATATTTTAAAATAATATAATCTAATTTAATAAAAAGAGTTAAATTGGGGTTTGACTTGAGTTAAGTTGGGGTTTGACTTAAGTTAAGTTGATTGGCCATATCAGTTAATGTGGCCACTGGCTAGGCATGACCTAGCTTGTGTGGCTAGATATAGTCCAACCTATACGGTAATGCATGACCCAACTTATATGATCAAATACAATCCAACTTATATGGCTAGGTATGATTCAACTCATGTGGTTAGACACGACCCAGCCCATGTTGTCAGATATAACCTATGTGGCCAGGCATAACTCAGCCCATGTGGCCAAGTATGGTCCAATAGTTTTGCATAACTCAACTCATGTGGCCAGGTTTAACTCAACTCATATAGTTAGGTGTAACTTAGCCTATGTGGTCAAGCATGATCCAACCCATATGGCCAAGTATAGTTCATCCCATGTGGTTAGGCATGACTCAGTTTGTGTAGCTAGGTATAGCACGACCTATGTGGCTAAGCATGATTCAACTTATGTGGCTAGGTATGACCCAACCCATATGACCAAGTACAACCTAGCACATGTGGTCAAGCATGATCCAACCCATGTAGCTAAGTACGACGTAACCCATATATCCAAGCGTGACTTAACTCATGTGGCCAAGCACGTCTCAACACATGTGGACGGGTATATCCTAACTCATGTGGTTAGGTATGACCTAACTCATGTGGCTAGGCATGACCTAACCCACGAGCCAAGCGTAACTCAGTTTAGTGGTAAGGCTCAACCAAACTCGTGAATGAGGCTTAACTCAACTTGTGAAGCTAGGCTCGCCTAGCTATGCAATTGGCGCTAGAAATGTTGTCGCTCCTTTATCCAGCCCATTGTACCTCAACTTAATTTATTATTTGGGACAGATATATGTGACGCACGTGATCCATCCAAGATTTAGATAGGTTAGTTTGGTTTAGGCTAGCACTATCCGATATAGTTCAATTTTCTCTCTTTATTGGTTTGGGCTCGTTAGTTGATTGAATCAGGTAGGTTTGATCGGTTGAAGCTAGTTTAGGGTGATTCCTAACCAACTTGATCGGTTTAAGTTTATTTGACTTAATTGAAATCAATCAAATCTAATTAAACCAATTTATATAAGGATTTGAGATTAGTTCTATTAAGTCCTAATTGAATTAAATTTGATTCAAATCAATTGGGCTATTTTGATTAGGGTTTTGATTGATTAAAGATTATTGAAAGATTGATGCCTCATGTCTTTATGATTTGATGAATTTAAGTCTTATTTAAAAATATTTTTTTAAAAATTATTAGTGATTTTCTCTTTATTTTTTAGATTAAATTGATAATATTGATGTGATTGTTACCATGTAGTATATGTTAATACGTTGAGTGATCCATGTTGGAAGTGCAACCCATGAAAAGAGCTACAGATTCATCATAGCGCACAACCACCAATGGACATAATCTAGTAGGTCATACATCAAGCATTATACATCATAATATTTTATCATACTACTTCATGGATGCATATATGAATGAATGGATGAATGATCATGGTTGACTATGAATCACTGTCGAGAGCAGATAGTGCGATTTCTTTAGGGGGTTAGTAGGTCGTTAGACGTGATGGTTATATGATTATTTCATTTGTCATTGGGAGGAACGTGTTCTCACTTAGGTGGGTGAGAGATATCACTCAATTTGTCGTTGGGAGGAATCCATCCAGTAGAGTAAGTCTCTCCCTTCGCTATTGGGAGAGTGCACCATCGGGTGTGATGTACGCTTTTGTTATCTGATTGTAATGTATGTCATTGAGATATGTTGCATGTAACTGATGTATGATTTTGTTTACTGCATAAGAGTTATTATTGTTTTTCTGAAACATGAGTTTTATAATGAATTGATTTGTATCATTTGATATTAAATTATTAACATTTGTATATATTTCACGTGTATTGAGGATTAATTTTATGATTTTTAAAATGTTCTTACCAGCATGTGTGGTTATTGATGTATTTTTATCATATATTTGTTTTCAGACTAACCTATTATTTTTGTAATAAATCTAAGGCTTGGGTGGAGGGGATTTTTTATCACTTGTGATCATACTAAGAAGATGTGATTCTTTTTTTTCAGTTAAAAAAAATTAGTGTTGTAAAGCAAATGATTCAAATTCAAAGATAAAAAAAAGGTCTTCTGTAAATTATGAACTATGAAATAATAATTTATTTTTTTTTATAAATTTGGAATGTGACATTTGTGCTATGGACAATATTTCTATTATTAGTGTTGTGCTATGGATAATATTTCTATTAATAGTGTTAGGCCTAGTGTGCTTTATTATTTTGTGAACGAAAGTAGTAAAGCAAGCAAACTTGTTCATGGTTCTTTTTTTCCTTTACGTCCATCTAAACAATTATGTTCTCTTCTGTTCTCAGGAAACAAACTTTGAGAGACGAATTTCCAAATATAAAAACAAGAGAAGCTGTTCCTTGAACTCAATCTTGAAAGCAATTTATTGAGAATACGTTCAAATGAAGATTAGACTCTAAAGAAACAACGATTGCTGGAGAAGACGTAGGACAAGTTGAGATGGACCTGAGAGTTGGTGAGGAGGTTCCTATGGAGGAGGATGATGAGTTTACGCTTTCAAGAAATTACTTCCTTGCTAAAGAGGGTTCCACTTCCAGGAAGAAATCTGCTCGAAAGCTTTCCGACATCGATCTTGTTGACGAACAGGTTCTGATACAACTCATATGATATAATAGAGTATTTGTTCCATTTTTGTTATCCTGTCCTTGTTTTGTTGGTGTTTGCTATGGATGTTTCGAGACCTAGGCTAATATGGTAGTATTAATGGATTATAATCGTTTTCCCAAAAAGGAAGCTATTGGATGGAAGGGAAATTTTTCTTTAAGAAAATCTTTATTTAGTGGCCATTGAACTATCATGGTGAGCGCTTCAACCTTTAGGTGAAAGCATGATTCACTTATCTTTTATCTAATGTCTATTTGTTGATAGTAGATTGATTAAAGTAGTCTTTTACTGATGCACCAATGTCATTGGTCATGTTCTCATTCTTTCTGGTTTATCTTTTTTTGTAAATTTTCATGAATGCATCTCGTATTTTGAAGCTTTGTACAGCAGCGTTGAATCTTTTATTCTAACTGCAGCAATTCCTTTTTATCTTAGGTCCTTCGAATGGCAGTCTCTGCTATTAAACCAAAGCATGAGAAAGAAATAGAATCTTTGCTTAAAAGCTATAAGGATCTGTACTCTAAGTGGCTTTTCGAGTTGAGGTATGTATACATGCTTTTGTAGATTTTGATGATTCTGGGTGGAAGTTCTCAAGACTTAAGGGTATCAGTGACTCACTACATTCTGATTACAGAAACCTTAAGAACTAAGCTTATCCAGAGTTCATCAAGTTGTCATAGAATAAACCAAATTGCTTCATTTTGTGTTCAATAGCCTGTCACACTTTTGGAGTAGCAATTTATATTAGAAACATGTATCTTGTTGCAGGTGTGGTTTCGGCCTCTTAATGTATGGGTTTGGTTCTAAAAAGATCTTGCTTGAGGATTTTGCTTCGACGACACTAACTGATTATGGAGTAGTTGTAATCAATGGCTATCTTCCATCAGTCAACATTAAACAAGTACCATTTTTAACAATTATCGTACAATTATTCTTTGCAGCTTTCATGACTTTTGTTTGACATATTTTGTTAGTTTTAATCGGCAAAATAGGCACTACATAGTACATACTATATATTTTGTTGGCCTTTGGTTGTCATCTGAATTCTTAAAATTTCCTATAGATTGAGAGAATGGTTGTAAGTTTCCACTAATTTTCCGTTAGGGTCAAATGGCATAATAGCCCAGAGCAATGTCCTAAAAAAAAAAAAATCTCTAAGAAGGAAGGTTTGCGGTGCCTCAATTATTTTTACTTGCATCTGGATTCATCCTATAGTTTGTTATGTTCATAAAATCTTACTAGAAGAAGGCAACCACCATCTACAAGCCAACCTGTGGGTTTAGTGATGTCACCAGGAAGTACTGATACCTAGCTGCACATCTAGAGTCCTACTTGTTGTAATTGATACATGTGGTACTCGATACCTAGCTGCAGATCTAGTCACCAGGAAGTGCTCCTGAGAACAAGTCAGTCAGTTTCATTGTTATAATTGATACGGGTTGTTGTCACATCAGGATTGTGCATTTTGAATTCATAATTTCTTTTTTTGTTGGTATGTTCTGTCAGAAGTTGTTGGATTTAGTAGTTTAGATCCTAGAAGCTACTCCATAAGTGATTAGATTTTAGCATGTACATCTTTCATTTGAATGAATCTTTTGTTGAAGGTTGTGATAACTCTAGCTGAAGTCCTCTCGGACCAGTTAAAACACAAGAGGAAGAATTCTACAGGAAGCAAATCCAGAACCCAACAACCTTTTAGTTCCCAGTCCATAGAAGATCTTCTTTCCTTTCTGAATCTGCAACTTCCTGATGACAATGACTGCTTCATATGTGTGGTCATTCACAATATCGATGGGCCTTCATTGCGAGATTCCGAGTCGCAACAGTATCTTGCACGAATAGCAAGCTGCTCTCTAGTTCGTATGGTTGCATCCGTTGACCATGTGAATGCCCCTCTTTGTAAGTTTTGATTGACCTAGCAATTTCTGTTTTCTCCTAATGCACATTTCTGAGTTTTTTTCCCCCCCTTTAAATTTAGCTTGAAACTCTTATACGTCGGAATTATTCACATGTTCTTAATTTTGTTCATATAAACGGAAGTCGGAAGATACTCCAATTTATGCATGCAGTTTCTTCTTTCCGAAGTCTTCTGCTTAAAAGTTCTTATGTTTTCTCATGTTTGCTTGATTTGCTTATAGTGTGGGACAAGAAGATGGTTCATACTCAATTCAACTGGTGCTGGTATCACGTCCCAACCTTTGCGCCCTACAAGTTTGAAGGAAGTTTTTTCCCATTAGTTCTTGCTAACTGTGGCAACTCCCAGACTACAAAGACTGCTTTGGTTGTCCTACAAAGTTTGACACCCAATGCACAGAGTGTGTTCAAAATTCTTGCAGAATACCAGTTGGCCCATGAAAAAGAAGGCAAGTCGCAAAAGCATCATTCTCGGGTTTATCTGCAGGTGATCTTGACATGTTTCATCTCTCATGTTTCTTTCCAGGCATGCCTATTAACGCCTTGTACACCAAATGCCGTGAGCGCTTCCTTGTCAGCAACCAAGTGACTTTGAATTCCCATCTGACAGAGTTCAAAGATCACGAGTTAGTGAAGGTGGGAAGGCACGCAGATGGCCAAGACTGCCTTCACATTCCTCTTCCTTGTGAGGCACTCGGGCAGCTGTTGCAAGAACTGGGATAAGCTGGTTTCTTTTGGCTGATTGTTTCCCCCAACCTCATAGTGTCTGTCGGTCCATCTTTGAGCTAAAAGTTCTGATTCTTCAGGTTTTCCAGTTGCTTTATAAATGATCAGGAATTTGAGCATGTAAATTTGACAATTATTGACTAGGAAATGGTTGCTCATACAATCTAATCATGTAATCAAATCACACAGTTACTCATGAAGTATTAGCTAATTATTAATATAGTAAAATGGAAAATAACCTTCAGCATGGAATGCAGTATAGCTGATGTTATTTTAATGGGCATTGATGACATTTACTAGCGAGCAGTCATCCATGACATTCTCAACAGCTGTGCATGTGTTGTGTCGGATGGAAGATGGTGGGGGCTGCAAAGAAACAAGTAATGAACTAAGAAATAAATCCCTCGATCTCATTCTGGTCAACACGACGACCGACGTCGCCTTCGTTTGGCGTTCGCACTTCTTTGTATATCACTTCTTTTGGATCGGAATCGGATGATGATGATATGTTTGTAATAAGAAAAAAGATATTCTAAATGATATCGAAAAATATACATCCTAAATCTAATCAATTGTTATTTGATTTTAATTCTAACATTAATTTTTTTTTTATAATAATGACATAATTAAAGTTTTTATACTTATAATTATTATTAGAGTCTATTTTGTAATCAAATGCCCTATATCATAAAAGTATTAGATTTATTTTGTGTTATCATTCTTTGCTCATAAAGAGTGATCTAATATATTTTGTCTATATCGTAGTCACCTACTTGTAAGCGGTTTCTCACTCATGTGAGTGAAATTGTGGACGAAAGATTGATGCTTAATCTGGGTTGATGGGCTATGTCAACAATATTATGAAGGTCAATGGCTTGCCTTGATTACTAGTCTTATCATGGGTTATGATTGTGCTTGCGACAACGCTGCATGCAATGATTGCATAAGCCATAGTAATGCTGTGTGCGGTGGCACAAGAGGGCGACGATGTTTAGTATTCCATGGTAGGTAATCATTGGTGAGCGGTCACTTATGTTGTCCGACGACTTGCTATCCATGATGGAACAGCATAGGGTGATAGCCTGTTCTATCATTGACCCTTGTGGGCAACGAACTATTATTGGTGGTGTTGTAGGGAGTCCTGATGATGAGACTCTGGCTGCTAGCATTGATGTGCGCTAGTTTTAGTAGTGACCGAGGGTGATGGTGGTGTCTTGGCATGAGGCGTTATGATGAGGAGTCATATGATTATCGTAGGGTTGCTCTTAAAGTGGTAATAAAGACTTGGGTAATAGCGATGTTGTGATAGCATTATTAAGGGTGATGGTCGCATGAGGTCATGACGTATTATGACAGGAAGGATTACCGCTGAGTATTATCATAGCAATGAGATTTAGTAATAAAAGCATCGCGGGAGGCCACATGATATCATGGTGAGATAAAAAGCACCATGACAAGAAAGTGTTGTCACGAACGACACGTCATAATAGTGATCATCAACATCAATTTAATGGTAGTTAAACCCCAATATGGGTGTCACGAATGAGGTGCGTAGGGGGATGGTTTCTTGTAGAAATGTGTTTATTCACAATAGTGTTGTTAGAGACCACAAGGCTTAGAACATTGGTTTGGGTGTTGCTCACAAACAATAACCCAACATTTAGGTGAAAGGCTAAGGTTGGTGCAGTGACTGTACGATGCAGGTGCCACGATGATATGGTTGTGTGTGACGTTGGTTGGGCATATACAGTCGACTATGCAACACCTCACGCGACATCGAAAAGTTTTTGGGCAGTGGTTATTTGGGTACTACTCTCAGTGACGACACAAAGGACGACCACGAGGCACTTTGATGCAATGTGCAAGGCGGACGATAAATTATTGTGATGTGACATATGATTACATATATCTAATTCATATAACTTATTAAAATTTTACCATCTTTATTGATAACTTATCGAAATATGACTATATATATATCTAATTCATATAATGTTTCAAGCTCTTGACACCAAATAAATAAATTTGAGAGATAATTAGATAAAATGATTTAAAGTTATTAAACTCGTGAATTTTATGGATGAAAATTAGGATTTTAATCCTTTTGCCAGTGAATTGGTGGGGGTGATAATATTGAAATCTAATATTGGGGAGATATAAACTGTTATTGAGAGGTTGTTGTTCTTAAATCACTAAATGATTTAGTTATGGTAAATAATAAAATAATATCGATAAACTCTTACATAACATTAATATAACATTAAAAATCTTAAAGACAAATGAGACATGTCATTTTTTATGATTATATGATGTATGTATAGAAACTAAATTATGACATAGATATTAAGATGACCCTTTATTATTTTCACAAGTTATAAAAAAAAATAATTTTGAAAAATGATATGATACAATGAAAGAAGAGTTAAAACTAATGGACCAAAGTGATGTCTAAAAAATTATCAAGTTACCTAATGATTATAAAAGAGTCATTTATAAAATGATATTTAAGACTAAACATGATTCAAAAAGTACTATTTAATGACATAAAGTCAGACTTATAGTCAAAGCTCTTACCCATAAAGAAAGCATCGACCATAATGAGATATCTTCTCTAGTTTTTAAATAGCCTTATTATAAATATATATGACATTAGTAAAACATTATAATCTTGAGTTACATGAATGTGAAAATACATTTTATGAATGAGGATCTAGATAAAAAAATTTAATATGAAAAAAATCTAAAGGATAGTTTAACTTAAAAATTAAGAAATCTATTTGTAATCTTAAATAAGCTTCTAGTCAATAATATATAAATTTTTATAATATTATTATTTACTTTAGATTTAAATAAAATACTATTGATAAGTATTTATATTTGAAGGTTAGTAAAAATAAGTTTATTATATTGGTTTATGGATAATATATTTGCTTGCAAGCAATGATCTTGGCTTATTGCATGAGATCAATATATTTCTCATCAAGAATTTTAAATCAAGAATTTTAGGATAATTGATATAAATAAGATAAATTATATGATATTTTGATATTTAGTGATATATTTCAAAGATTATTAGGACTATCTCAAAAATAGTATATTGATCGAGTCTGGGAGAGATTTAGTATCTAATTTTGTTCAGTTAATGATACATTTATTATCATAAGTGAAAGTTTTACTTCAAGTCAATATCATAAAAATGATTTGGAAAAACCAAATAAAAAAATTTCTTATAGATATACAATTGAAAGCTATTATATGCTTAAACCTATACTAAACCAAATATCACTTTTATAGTAAGAAATACTAGGTAGATTTAGAATTACCTATAAAAAAATACTGAAAGACCACGTATAAAATAATAAAATATCTATAAAGGATAAAGGATTATATGTTTACATATAAGAGATCAAATCAACTAGAAATGATAAAATTTTCATTAGTTGATTCTACAAATTATCTCGATAGTTAGAAAATCTACTTTATGATTTATTTTTATATTATTTAGAGGATTAATTTCTAAGAATATTATATTATAAATTTTATTATTGAAAATCATAGCATGAGATCACTAATCAAGTTTTATGATTGTACAATTTTATTTCAAGACTTAGTATGATATGATTTAATTCAAAAATAACTAATATAAATTGATAACTTGAGTTCTATTGCTAATCCATTTATTATGGCATTATCGTCTAAGGTATTTAAAGAATAAGTTGAAATGATTGGGTTTGTGAGCAACATATATAAGATATAGTAATACACATATGAGTAAATATTATAATTGATATTTTTGCTCATGTAATTAAAGTTATTTATTTTAGTTATCTCATTCATATTTCTATATATATTGAATGTGATAATAGGATCGTCTTAATAAAATAAATCACATATATTATGGGTTCCATTAGAAAAGATTAATAACATTATGATACATGAAAGAGAATATGCCATTGATGATATATAATCATTATGATTAATATTGGTAATCAAACTTAATATAATATTATCATATTTATTAGATTTATTAACTTCTTTATAAAATTTGTGACCATGTGTAAAATATTTTTCCAAAATTTTAAAATTTAATTAAAAGAAAATTATTTTTAAATAATTTTTATTATGATTTTATTTTTTTTTATATCTTATCAATTAATGGGCCTTATTTAATTGGATAAGGTATATTAGATTGGATTCTGATTAGGAATATCAATTAATAGAAAGTAAGTATAATTATAATAAAATTTTTTATCGAGGATGATGGAAATGATTATACTAATTGCTTATTCTAGATACTATCCTTGCATATAACAGGATCTCCTACGGATTATATATATAAAATATAAATATATTTTTTATATCGCTTTAGTATTTATTCTATCATTTTCAATAATCGTACGAAGAAGGATAAGAGGAAAGGAAGAGATAATCTAATTCTCTTTATTTTTTTGAAGGTATATTTAAGATTGATATTTAAATGATACGGACAAGTACACGTCCTAAATTTAATATATTATTATTTATAATTTTATATTTTTAGCATTAAGATTTTTTCATATAATAATAACATGAGTGTAATTTTTATGTTTACATCATTAGCCGCGAGAATTAAAATGGATGTTGTCATCCTCACCTTTTATTATTATTATTATTATTATTATTATTATTATTATTCGAATATTCTTCTATTCCTTGGGGATGATCGGTAATTTTGATATGCTTACTGCCCTTTTCGTGTGGGAGGGGCTTTTGTTTGGGTTCGAGGATATCGTAGAAATCACATCTTGACGAGATTTCGTGATTCTTTGATCTACATTTTACTCCTCTCGACTCATTCTTCTGCTGTTTCCCATACATTCTTCAAGTTCATGCATCTTTCAGGTTCTTAGATATTTCGTTGGGAAGGTTCCATGTTTTTTGGCAGACTTGTTGCTTTTGATGACGGTTCCTTTGGGCCGCGTCTGTGGGCGTGAGCTGATTTGCTGATTCCGGCGGCTTGTTCAGTGTTTTTGGTGAATCCCTCCCTGCAGGTGATTTGTTGGTTATGATTCCAACCGTGCGGAAGGTGAAAATTCTGGGAAGATGTATTGCGTGGAGAAGATCGGCAGCTACATCTCCCGAGGAGTGTATACCGTCTCGGGCCCCTTTCATCCGTTCGGAGGAGCCGTGGACATCATCGTGGTCCAGCAGCAAGATGGGAGCTTCAGGTCGTCGCCATGGTATGTCCGGTTTGGGAAATTTCAAGGTGTGTTGAAGACAAAGGAAAAAGTTGTCAAGATCTCTGTTAATGGTGTTGAAGCTGGATTCAGTATGTACTTGGACCATAAAGGAGAGGCCTTCTTCCTCAGGGATGTGGAAGTTGGGGGACAAGATTTCTTCTTGTCACCGCCAACTTCTGGGGATGAGACAGAGGGAAGGCTAAAGAATGGGCAATTCAAGAGAACACAGAGCTCTAGTGTTGCGGATGGACAGAAGGAGCTAGTCACCCGGCTGGATGATGGGAATGCACAGCTTGTTGCTCGAACGAATTCGAGGCGATCTACGATTTTTGGCCTTGTGTTCGGCCAAAAGTCGATCAGAGACATTGAAGAGGCTGGAAATGTGGAGAGAATTAGCTCACTGGAGCGTGCAGAGATCGCAGCTGACCTCTTGGAAGTGAAGTGGTCAACCAATCTGATGTCTGGTGACCGGAAAACTGATGATACTCGGGTGAAATCTTCTGAGAAAACCGAGATGAATGTTAGTGTTTTTGATAAGGAACAAGATCCTCGGACATCTTTAACAAATGATGATTTACATTGTGAAGAAAAGCTTAATTCTCATGGTGAGGGGAATCCGG
The DNA here is from genome assembly GCF_036884655.1 of Musa acuminata AAA Group. Classification (NCBI taxonomy): domain Eukaryota; kingdom Viridiplantae; phylum Streptophyta; class Magnoliopsida; order Zingiberales; family Musaceae; genus Musa; species Musa acuminata. The sequence goes on from NC_088336.1 coordinate 27,894,040, forward strand.
ATGATACTTTTAGTGAGAGAATTTTTAGCAGAAATTTTTCAGAAGAAGTGATAGATGGTAGCCCTTCATGTCTAAGAGTCAGTGAGGAGACTATAGAGATACATACATTTGATACTGGTGATAATGCAGATCAAAAGAACTCCGAATTTGTCTTTAGGAACTCTATTGTGGAGCCTAACTTAAATTTTGATGGAACTGGTGATTCTTTTGTTTCACATGTTGAGGGACAACATAGCAACAACATGCTAACAGAAAAAAGTTTTGAAGAGACAACCTCCCATGAAGAGGTTGTGCAGATTTATGCTTTCGAGATTAGTGATACGGCTGATCGGAACAAGTTAATCTCAGACTTAGTAACAGTACAATCAAGTGAGGCTGATGCTCCAAATCTTAATTCAGCCACATATTATGATGATACCGCACAGCCTCATAATGAAAGCCATGTGGGTTCAGTAGCAGGTTTTTCTTCATTTGAAAGTGGAGAACGGGAACTTACTTCCTTCAGCTACTGTGGGACTATCGAAAGTTCAACCATTAGCTTCGATATTTCAGACGACGAACCATCTGTACATTTGGGCCTTCTTTCTAGTGGGGCTGAGCAATGTGAGAATGAATTTTTGTATGACACAGATAACATGGTTCAAGAGGCAAGTTATTTATCAGAGACAGGTGCATTACTAGGTAAGGAACACTTGGATGGTTGCAATAACCAGAAATTGGAAACATCCATAATTAGTGAGTATTATTTGTCTGAAAAATCTCAATGTGACTATCCCAGAAATGGGGCCTTCAAGGATTCAGATAATGACGGCTTTAACACAGAATCCGAACCCAATTCAAGCTCTGATCAAATCTCAGGTGGTATTCCCTTCTTATATAATCAACAATTGCAAAGCTGTGAACATGAGGTAATCTTTATGGATGCCATGGCAGAGGAATCTTTTCATGACAAAGAAACCAACTTTCAGCAAATTGATTTTGTTGGGATTCACTCTCAGATGGCGGAAAGAGATGCTGCACAAGACACCTGTTTTCCTTCTCTCAAATTCAATAATCCACTTATTTCTGGTGCTTCTGCAGAATCACATAGCATTCCTGAAATTCCCAATTCCTGCAACTCGAGCAATGTAACTCATAAGATAGAAAATTTTGATTTAGATGATAATCCGAAGAGGTCTTATTTTTTCGAGGAGATTAATGCTGCTGGAGATTTTAGCCTCATCTCTGGGCCTTCAGAAGTAGCTGAACATAGTGTTCCCTGTTCTGAGAGCTCGGAGGATGTTCAATTTCCATTCAGTGACATTCACAATTTTAGTGCTAAAGAAATTGACACCGAGCTATCAAATAATAATAAAGTTGTTCATGCAGAACATCTACCGACACTCACTGCAGAATTTCATCAAGAAGAGCAAAATTTGCATCTCAAGAGCCATAAACAGTCTCTGGAGGGAATGTCTGATGTCTTAATGTCTCGTTCTAGTCCAACAAGTATTCATGGCTGTAAGACAAGTTCTGGAGAAATCGAACTATCATCTATATCATTGCCCATTATCTGTCGTCATATTAGGGATCTTGAAGGATCTGATATTAATCATTCACTGAGTTGCTCATTGAAATCAAAAGCTGACATATGTAAGCTGGATGTGCTTACGAAAGAAGATTCGAGCTCTTCTGATTTGGTGGCAGAGCCTCAAACAGAACTAACTCAAGGATATTCATCTGATGCAGCTGATACTGCTATCTCCATTAAAAATGAGGAGGAACAGAAAAGCACTTTGACAAATGCGACAGTTGGTAAATGAAACTATGTCTTAGCCATTTCTATGATCATATGAGCATGGATTGTTGGTTTAATATTTGTTAAATTTATACGTAGTTTTATGTCAAAATTTTTTAGGATTTTAATTTGATATACATAATTTGGAAGCAATATTTGTCAAACTTGACATGAATTTAACTGAAGAGAAATGTGGTTGTTTGTTCATTATGATATAGTATGTTGTTTGTTGCCTGACCATATCATGGTAAAAGATGATTGAAGCATAGAGTATCTGATAGTTTCATCCAAGATTTTAAATCTTTGTCTGAATATTGGTTGCGCCAACCAGTCATATGTTGATATGGTTCTAGATACCTGTGGTATACCAACCTACACCATCTGATATCACCGAAAAACAATAAAAGTTTATATATTGATCAGGTAGCAACTTATATGGTTTGTTATCGGGCCTTGATCAAACTGGTAATTAATGGTCGTATGTATCAATCTGACTGAAATTTGAAACCTTGATTTCACCATGGTTAATTTTGATCATAATGGTCAGAGCTGGATTAATTATGAATATATTGATAACTCCTGAGGGGCTGATACAAAAATGTAACTCTACAATACTATGAAGCTGGATAAATATATTGATAATTTTTGAGGGTCTATTGCAAAAAAACGACTCTAGAAAATTGCCTATCTTTTTCTGTGTCTGCTTGAAGAAATCATCTATTGGTTAAATTAGCAGAATTGTTTACCAAAGAGAATGGTTGTTTCGTACCTACTCTGGTCAAATGTAAAATTGGTACTCCAGTCATGGTGTTAAGTTAAAGTATATATTTGATTTTATGGAAAATTTTCCTAATGATCTTTTACGTTGCATGCTTCTTACAGAGTTATCCCTCTGCAAACACTTGTTATTTGAAGGGATGGGGGCAGATGCTGCTCGTCAGGTATTTAATTGTGAAAAGGTGAATTTGGAGAAATTCTCTACCATTGGTCCTTCTCTTGTGAAGAATGACAAGCTTGTTGTCAGAGTTGGTGATCAATACTTTCCATTTAATGCAGCTGCACCTATTATTTTGGGAATGATTTGTTTTGGTCAGGAAAAAATATTTGAGCCTCAAGGTATGATACCTGTGGATGGAGCTGAGAGAAAGAATCAAGCTTCTAGAAGCATCACATCATCTCGTGGGGGTTGGAACCTATGGCCTTTCTTAAAAAGGTCTAAGACAATAAGCACTGCCCACACGGCCTCTGAAAACACCAAGGAGATGGTTGTGGATCTGGCTTCCAAAAGTACTGGAAACATAAATCATGAAAGTGACATGCCGAAAGCCAATAACTCTAAGAAGGTGCAATTACTTACTCCAACATCTGAAGAACTTGCTTCTTTGAGTCTTAAAGAAGGCAAGAATGTGGTTTCATTTACTTTCTGGACGCCAATGCTTGGATTGCAGCAGGTTCTCCCAGATACTGTTTCCTTCTTGTAATATCATGTGTGCAATTTCTTGTCTTTATCTCGTTCATCTAGATAATACCTGATAGGATCATATTCGATAGGTTGATGCAAGGATATATCTATGGAAATGGAATACTCGGATAGTTATCTCAGACGTAGATGGAACTATCACCAAGTAAGCACCAGCTCTAATTAGACATGTTTATATGCTGCTTTCTTTTGAGGTGGCCAACCCATTCTACAAACCACCTTGTCTCGGATAGTATCGATCCTTACTACAGGGTGTAGCAAACAATGGATTGGAGATGTGCTCTTGAATCATCATTTCCCCTCATTCTTGTATATTGATGCACATTATGGTCCACTGGCATGATTTCAGGGATCCATCTCTTTGACATGAACTAACTGACACTAATGGACGAATTCTTGTTCTTTTACATGTAAGGCATGTAACCAAGATTGATGGTCAATTATGCATTTTAATCAACTTGTATCATTAATGAGCTGGTTACGCTAGTATCTCGTTTTTAGTAGATTAACTTGAGCCAGATAATAATAAACATCTCTTTTTTTTTTTTTTTTTTTTTTTTTTTTTCTGATTTCTGGATCTATGCCCTTGTAAATAAGGTTTAGGCTACCAAATCATTTTCCTGATCTCTGATTTCTTCACTTATACCTTCTAATGCATGTGGAATCTGTTTATGATGGCAGTAGGTCAATAGAGTATTGAAGTGTGTATGCTGAGTAGAGTTTCTTATCACCAACATACTTAAACAGGATGCTCAAGAAAGCAGAATGGGTTTTCCTTTGTGGGTATCATAAGCCAATAGAAGACAGCTTGCTGCATGCATAAGTATAAATATCTGCAGTTGATGATAGTCAACTAGAAAATGTGGTCCACCTGCTGATATTATTGTCATTTTGGGAATCTAAGCTCTATAAAAGCATCTACTCTGCAAGTGCCATCCTTTGGTCCATTCTTATGCTTAAAAATGTGTAAGATGATTAGTATGCTGAATATATATGCTTAAATTTAAAACTTATCATGGCTGTTAATTTTGGAAAATATATGCATATCAACATCAATTATTCTTTTCCAGTAATCAAACATTCATTTTCAGCCTTACAACTTTGCGCAGCAAACTCTTCTAGGTGGACATATTTAAATCTAACATTTTTTAATAATAACAACAATAAAGTTGTAAGTTTCAACTATTTGGGGTTAGCTATGTGGATTTTTTGTCGTCATTGAGATATATAAAAAGTCATGTTTAGTTAAGTTTAAAATACTTAAATATTTATTTATAATTTCTGTTAAAAAAATTGGATATATATTTTAATTCAAGGCTAAAATAATAGTATGATGCCGATATTGATTGATGGTTTGACTGACATGGGTCAATGTACTGACACTCAGCAGGGGTTAGTACTGTCTAAACCTCTCAAAAACTCAGCAGGGGTTAGTACTGAGAGAACACACTGCAATAGGAAAGAAAACTTCAAAAACTGTAGAAAAGGGGTCTGTAGCGGTACCACACAGTATACCTGGCACAATAAACCAGGTTTATTACCCAGTATGAACTGGTGGTCTGGCGTACAAACAGACCGATAAATACTGGCCCAGTGCTGAGCAGTACGTCCAGTTTTTAATACCTTGGCTTAACTAATTTTCATATTTCATCTTTATAGGTTCTAGGTTGGCATATTTGAATGTCACTTTGTTGTAGTTAGTTATGCATACTGTATCATTCATACACAACATGGATCAATGAGGCACCTATGCTGTTGGACCTGTTGTGGTGTGTAACATTTCACATGTACCATGCTGGAACCATATCATTAATCCAGCATGGAGTACAAGTGTCTGATACTTGCTGCACCATGATTGAGGAGTGCCAACACATGGCATGTCACATGTGGATATATAAAGTGATTCCTTCGATGGAATCTTGATGCTCTTGGTCTAACAAGCTTCTTGATGTGTCACCCAGTAACAGACCTTTTATTGGGTGGTTCAAAAGTTATGATTTTTGACATATATGTAGCTTCTGAACTTTATTGTCATATTGCCTTCCATTATGTAAATGTTTTGTTCTTGTTGGGCCTTTTACTAGCAATTACATCATGAAGATAATTTAAGTGATGATCTATTATGATCTCTTACTCTGTATGTTTTGCATGTAAGAATTTTGTGGGACCCAGATGTTGCAATTTGTTCAACAGAATTAAAGGTGGAGAAAAATATTCTACTTTCTTGGAAATCTTTTATGGTCTCTGTTTACATGACATTTATTAATTTTTTGCCAGTTAATTTTCTCGGTCAGGACTTTATAGCTAAGTAATTCCTCAACTTTTTGGTGTATATTTTACAGATCAGATGTTCTTGGACAGTTTATGCCTTTGGTTGGTATAGATTGGTCCCAGACTGGTGTGGCTCATTTATTTTCTGCAATCAAGGTTTGGTAAAAATATTCCCATTTTACTGCAACTGGTACTTAGCATCTGCAGTTGTAGATTACCTTTTTTTTCGTCAGATTCACTGTTCATATTATCATAAAATTTTGGTTTACTTTTCTGTATTGCAATGTATGAAACATTTGGTACTTAGTGATTAAAATTGCACATTCTAGCTGCATTAAGAAATTTATCCTATACAAATTCTGGCCATAAGTTTTCTCAAGCATTGTTTCAGTAACTTGGAGTTGGCTTTAACCGTGTTTGCTAAGGATCGAATTAAAGGAAGCTTCCTGAGAGTACCTTTTTCTTGTTCTGATGGTTCAAAAATTTCACATAAATTACATTATTATTAGTCGTACATGACTACGTGTAACAAGATTCTTCATGTGTACTGTCTGGTCATTTCTTTAAGTTTTTGTAAGGCAATAATGACAGCTTTCAATCGGCTAATTTGAATCCGAGGACAAACTGACACAAACAGAATCTTGCAGGTTGGGCTCAACTTGTTTTAGGATCCAATGACCAGCAGGTTATTGACCCAGTCCCTAGCTAAAGAAATATTATTGGAGCAGCATGTTTGAGCTAATATTTTATTATGTCTTCCACCATACTAAAGTATCAAATGGTATTATTATTATTTGTTTCTTCAAATATGCTGCCTTCTGACTATCAACTAGATGGAGCCAGGAGAGAGGGAGGCAGAATAGGGCCTTAGAAGAACTTAAATAACTGAAACTCTCATCTTTTCTAGTTATTATCCCTTTTTCTTGTCCACCTTCATGATAACTTTGTAAAAGACAGGGTTGAGAACAAAATCTGACTGTATTATCATGTTACTTCTTATCTAACATGCTGTTGTCTTAAGGATAGGTATGACCTGCTGTCCTTCTAGATTCAGGCCTGGGATTGACAACACAATGCACCCTTCTGTTTTTATCACATGTCATAGACATGTCCCAGGGCATGTGAATGGAAAATACGCGTCTGTGAATCCATATTTTCCTCAACTACTAGAATTCCAACTTTTCTCTGATTTAAAAATTGCTGTAAAAGATGTTTCAATTTGAGCTATTTAATAATTGTTCTAATTTGATTTTCACATTAGAATTTTGTTATTTTTATTTGGGGTCTTACAAATCAAAAGTCACTTGTTAAATCCACTTCAAGCTACCAAATTTCATATCAAACATATGTCAATTATTGAGTGAATATTTTTTTGTTCTTTTAGGACAATGGATATCAATTGCTATTTCTCAGTGCCCGTGCAATTTCACAGGCTCATATTACACGGCAGTTTCTTTTCAACCTTAAGCAGGTGATAGACAAAGAAACAATTATCAAAGGCCAAGTAGTTGGAAATTATGCCTTGTATTTGAAATATTAGAGGCAGCAGTAAACACTTTTAGGGATCTAAATCATATTTCAATTTGCAGGATGGAAAAGCTCTGCCAGATGCTCCAGTTGTAATATCTCCTGATGGTCTTTTTCCTTCACTTTATAGAGAAGGTTTATACTAATCGTTTTTTTCCTTTTGATTATGGTCATTCTATGAAAATTGTGTGGAAACTTATCTTATTTGTTTCTTTCCAGAAATTTCCCCTTGTACAATCAGTGTTGCTATCTGAGGCAAATTACAACTGAGTTGGTCACCTTAAAATTTAAACAATCGACTCCCTAGACTAGAATATTTCATCCTTAAGTATTCAGCCAGCTTTACCATCCCCATCCCAGGTTGGCTTACTTGCCAACCTGGCACGAAAATCAACAAGAGAAGTTGTTTAATGTATCCACTAAGAGTATGGAAACCAATTATAGGGCATGTTGGACTAGTCTTATCTTGCCTTGACTTGCCGACCAGCATGGGTGTGTAGCAAATAACCTTTACGATTTAGTTTGTAAAGGTACAACTTGTGTTATTATTTAGAGAGTTAAGTGTCAGTCTATTAAAATGGTGACCTTAATTATATTTAATAGCTAACTTGATTGGTCTCTTAGTTGACCATCAAGACTTTTTCATAATTTATATTTTTTGTCATAATTTATATATTTTTTGAACTGCCAAGGAAATCTCTTTGATGCTTATATGGTGGATTTTATCGCGAGTATCGACTTCTATTTAAGTAGGAACTTTAGTCTAATTCCATCTGTGAAGTTCATTGTATTGGATAAACTTTGTTTTCATGTTATTAAAGCATCATATTTCACTTGGTAGCTATAGATGTTCTGCAAAATGTAATTCTGTTGCCTGAAGAGAAATTAGGAGTTAATTCCTTGCTTACTTCATATGTGATCCAAATAATTCTTGAGTTTATTACTTGTAGTTATCAGAAGAGCGCCTCATGAATTCAAGATCTCATGTCTAGAGGTCAGTCCTGTTTTCTAATGCTGGCTTTTCTTAGGAATGTTTGCTTATTGAACCTGTTGTTTCCTCTTATTATATCTTAATTCAGTCACATGGTACATCCAGAAATGATCTCCGAATGTTCCACACTTATACTACTTTGTGCTATTTATGGATGACCCGAAGTGTTGTATGTGATTTAGCATCTCAAATAACTCTGTCACAAACTGCCCACTTTCTGGTTCTGTATAACATTTGCATATAGTGGAAACATTGCAAAATTTTCTCAATTGTTTTTTCCCTGCTAAATATAAAATTTTGGCTAGTTTCCAAATGCAGGGATTTCATGCTGTATCTAAATGTTCTGTTCTTGATAAATCAAAGATGAATCTATAATTAATTTAAGTTGCTTGCTTCTCTTTCTGTGTTCAATGAAGTGATGCTTGTATCTCTTTATATTTGGTACTTTTTTATTCTCCCTATTCTTTTTGTGGTTTCACAATCTCTCCTGTGTATGAGCTGATACAAGTCAATTCAATGGCACTGCTTCTTGGAGCTTCCTCCATGCTTACTTTTAAAAGTGTGTTTGGTTTGCCTATCCATGGTTCTATATTTCAGAAGTCACTATGGCATTTCAGTAGAACCTTGGTGCTAATAGTTGCATTTTCTCTTCCTTCTTTTGAAGTGAAGATGAGGTAAGCCAACCCATTGGCTTTATTAGATAAGGAGCATTTATGTTATTTATATGACCCAAACTCCCTGAAATGGGTAGGGTCTGCTTACCAGTCTGGAAGAAGAGGAGTTATTTATGTTTTTGATTGTTTCCTTCATCTGGTCTGGATTCCAGAAGATCCAATCCAAGAAAAGATGTCACAAAAACTTATGTTTTTCTTGTGCTTTCAGGCCATCAAGGCGCTTTTTCCATCTGATTGGAACCCATTTTATGCTGGCTTTGGAAACAGGGATACCGATGAGATTAGTTACCTTAAGGTTGGAATACCTATTAGCAAAGTCTTCATTATCAATCCTAAGGTATATATCCAAGACATACCAGTCAATACAATAACATTATGGAATGTCGACTGAGGACTGATGTGTTCTTTTGCGATTGCTTTAAATGCTCAGGGTCAGGTTACAGTAAATCGTCGAGTTGACATGAGATCATATACTTCACTCCATGAGCTAGTAAATGGAATCTTTCCACCTATGTCTTCATTTGAACAGGTTAGACCATATAACTATTTGGACTTCCTCGGAACTCATTGCAACTCTGAAATACGATTCCTTATTTTGGTTACTATCTCTCTATTCAGATGATGTTCTTTATCTATGTCATCAATTTACCTAGGTTGTTTATATTAATTCTGTATCTGATAATATTTTTTTCTGCAATAATTGATCAGGAGGACTACAATTCATGGAACTACTGGAAATTGCCTCTTCCAGAAGTACACATTTGAACCTAAAATTGTTTCTTTATTGGCATTAGAAATTTAATTAGCACGAATTCTCACATACCTGATTGAGAAAATCCAGGTAGATTTCTTTTGTTTTTGGATTCATGATTTTATCATGACACTGATAACCAACCAGTTAGATGTAGATCAAGTAGGTTGCTACTAATATTCCACGGAAGGGGAAAAAATCATGGTGCATTTGTTTGTTGGAATTTGAGCTTATTTCTAGTGATCCTCTGTTCTGAGTACTTATGGAGATATGACTATAGATGAAATTTCTAAATCTGTCTTCGATGCTCCAATATTTATTAATATAGAACAACTTTTTTCTCCGATGACCTTTTCAACTCCCTATCTGCTTAGAATATTTGTGTAATTTTCTTGTTTACATAAATGACGAATTTTTGCTGCCACTCACCACCTGGTTGTGGCAAATGGTGAAGCATGTTATCTATACTAGAGCATCTCTTACTTTTGACTCATTTGTTCATCTGTTTAATCTTCATTCTCTTTGATTCTGAAACCCTTAACTCTTGCAGGCCAATTACCGGTTGGTCATGTGAAATGCATAGTGTCTCCGGTGTAGGACAATGTACATAAACATGAACTAGTGGAGGACCAGGAACTTTCCTACACTTTGAATTTGTATACTTTTACTTTGAGGTGTCTTCACCAATGTAATAATTTCTTTGAATCTATTACTTTATGAAAAAGGAATTTTTAATTCATGTGACAGATCATGTGATAAAATACCCCCAATTTGTTTTAGGTTCTTCATGACTCCAAGGTTTAGGGACCGTCGTATCGCCACAACATTCATGTGGTTCATTATATCATGTACTTCAATTTTCTGGACTACATCTTACACTAAATCCTTATTTGCCGATGGAGATGGTGGATTATTGCTGTGATAAGACCTATGAAACTGAGCAGCAGAGCTTGTTATCCTGATATGCCTGTGTTATGATGATCTACAAATCCAAATTCTCTCTGCATTCAACTAAAATATAAATTCTGGGACGAGATGGATTGGAGAATCCAAAACTAAAACATGCAGATGGTGATGCTATTTAATTTCTTGTTTGCTTGAAATGCTGTACCGATAGCAACGGAGGGTTTACATTCACCATATTGCTCCTTATCAAGGTTTGTTCCTTTCTCTCTGTACGCCTTGTTTCATGCTTGGTTGGACTGGTCAAAAAATTATGAACTTGCCTAATTCGAGAAACTTTGCAAAAGTTGTATCATGGTGTATCCTAACAGACCGCTCTGATACTTAAATTGATTTTGGTTATTGTATGTTGGCTCAATGTGGAACCCTTAGTCGCGAATGAATCAAAGCTTAAAGAGTCCTGAAGAACACACTCGACGAGCTTTTTATAGTGAGGTTTCATTACTCTTATGCTTGAAAATATTTGTTAGATGGTTATTTGCCTCATCTAATTTCAAGTAATCGGAGTCGTACTAAATCCGAAGAATGTGCAACTATAATAGATGTAACTGTTTGTATCGGAAAAAAAGATACAATGTCAGTCACATGACATCGAGGTGTTGACTATATATATGATGCCAAGGGGTCCACCATGTGACATCAAGGTATTAGACCTAAGGTGTCGATCACACGACTTATGTCAACATATCGACTACATCAGTATTCTTGTACTTTAGTTGCCTATGGGAAGATGTAGTGTCATTGGTTATTGTTCATGCTTCACCAATAACTTATTGATCGAGAGCTATTCCATTATTAATTATACATGTCAGTTGCAGGTTGCAATCTGATGCTGGCTTGGAGAACTTATAATTATGCAGCCATTAATCACTGGTTAGCCTCTTTGGAGAGATTTAACAAGCTTGACATAATAATCTAAGACTGAATCCACCATTAATCCACTGTTTCTTTTTTTTTTCATCAATGGGCTTGTGAATATAAGAATGATGATAAAAAATTCATGTAATTGATCCAAAATAGTTGAGACTTATAAATCCAACACTTACTGTCCAAATAGCAAATGAAATATCATATTACTTAGTGTCATAAGAAGATGGCCAACAAAATTATAGAGTTTGTGGATTCCTCAACTTGTTCTCGTCTTCTTCCTGGTCAACTCATTGTGGACTTAAAAAGGATGCTTAGTACTTACTATCATAGGTTGACATCATCTTCCTCACACGATAGATAGCCTCCACTTTGTGCTTAGTACTTACTACTGGTGTAGGTAGCAGAATAAGATTGAGATTGTGCATATGAATCTTCAAGCTTGTCTCACCATTATCTCTACAGCAATTCGGTATCATTGATGTTTGTACCATATCGATCACGAATGCCACTATATGTTTCCCTGTTAATCTCACAAGGCAAGAAAACTACATTCTAAACACCATGAAATCAAGAAACAGACATCAGAGAAATGATCAAAATCCCACTATGCATGTAATGCAAGTTACACGTAACATCGCAAGGTCTTAAGGTTTTGTTTGGCAAAGGAATGCAGCAAAATGGCATCAATATTAGGGCAACACACAGCTCAGTAAGATCCAGCTCATCAAGCTACTGAAGAGATGGCAAGCAATCATGCAATGTGAACTTGGCCACTGACCAACTGTAAGTGAACATTTCAGCTGGTCCATTGATTCATACCATCAATCAACATGTTGGACAACCATGATTCATCCAAATGGAGTTCTTCAAACTTCTTTACATGATCACAAAATAGAAATCAGTGCCAAGATGCACGAAAAATTTCTGAAGGAAATCATCAGCATGTCTCTGGACTATAGTAAAATGATGTGAACAACTAAGCCGTCGTTGCAAAATCTGAAGATTAACACTTCTACCAGTGGAAAAGCACAGATAGCTAGGGACAGTACTAACCTCAATTAGCTTCATGTTGGTGGCATTCTGTTTGTGGAGTGATTATGGTGATCAGTGGCTTATAGAAGCTCTTGTAACACCTTCAGATCATATTCTTATATCTTGTTTAGAATTTTCTCACATCGTACAGCATACAAAGGCATTCGTGTAATCAATAGCCTCAACCAATAGATTACAGCAAGTTTGAAGGAATTGGCTTAAGATACATACACAACAATAGCATTCTGATCAACAGCAGTTATATACTGAACATGTCCTACTTAACTGGTTGTGACTTTTTCCGTGCTAAGGACAAAACAATCTTTGGGACAAGTGATGTCTTCTTTTTCATTGTTTTAACCTTGGGCACATCATTTTCTGAGTTGTCTTCAGGCACATATGACTTTGGATTGGTCATGGAATGGACAGCATCACTTTTTTCCTTAGTATAGCTTCCTGGTCCGCTAGGCTGCTCAAAAGTCTCTTGTGGGCGATCTATTAAATCCTTAGCTGTCTCACCAGCCCTTCTTCGCTGTTCATGCTCAGCTCTCCATTTCCTCAACCCCTGTTCCGCACCCAATTTCCCTTCCATGGCCTTCTCAGCTTTCTCTGTAGCAACTTTCAATGCTTCCTTTCGTGCCCTCATCTCTCCATATGCGTCATCAAGTCTCTCTAAGCTCTTCACCTCAGACTGCTTAGCCACATCAATCTGTGCAATTGCAGCTGCTATTCTTTCATGGGCAAGCTCCTCAGCTTCATGAGCTCTCTTACTGAGATTGTGGTATTCATCCAACGGAAGAGTCACACAGTGAGGAGAATCTGTACCACAGATGCTTGCAGCCTGCTCACTCTCTTGCAGTGCTTTAATTGCCACAAGCGCCATCCTCTCTGATGATCTAGCTGCTTCGATTTCCTTCAGAGCCGCATGTAATCTGATTTCTATTGTGCTTGCACTTGCCTTTGCTTCATCTGCTTCTTCCTTGGACTTTCTTAGTTCCTCTCGGGCTATCTGAGCAACAGACTTTGATTGATCTGCTTCCTGAGCTGCATGTTGCAACAACTTGGGCAGCTCCACCATCTTCTCTCTGGCTGTTTTTTCCTTTGCACGAACCACTTCTAAATCTTGTTTAGTCCTATCAAGCTCAGCTTCAAGAGAAGAAACTGCTATGGATGCCATCCCTTCCCTTTGTTGCAAGTTGGTAAGAGATGCCTTTTCTCTGTCCAGCTCAGACTTGAGTGAAGAAGATGCAACCTTCAAACAACCAACCTCATCCTGGGCTTTCTCAATACTGGCTTTTACTTCCTCCAGCTCCTTTCTGGTTAAAGCTAATGCATGAGTTATACTCTGCGTTTTCTCTGTTTCTTCGACATCATCTGATAATTTGTTCTCAATACTTTCAGATTCTTGATTCAATTTTGACTCCATATATGCAGTTAATTCAGCCTTGAGTTTGAGTAATAAAGCAGATGCTGTCTCCAGTTTTGATTTGAGATCTTTTGTCAACAAAAGCTGTTGATTAAGTTGTTCCAACTCCTCTTCAGCATGCTTCAGTTCCTTTTCCCATGCAAGACAATCTTGCTCTCTTGCCAATGCTGCACCAATTCGATGTTCTTCTGCTTCGAGATGTGCAGCATGGGCTGACTCCAGTGATTCCTTTCTTGTGATGAGTTCCAGAGTAAGTTCCTCAGCTGTCATCTCAATCTCCTTTAGTGCAGAAATAGCATCTTCAGCTTGTCTTGTTGCAAAATCTCTTTCGCTAACTAAGGACATGTACTCTCCTTGTAAAGTTTTTAACTCAGATTTAACCTTCTTCAGTTCTGCAACTGCTGCTTCATGCCTAGCTTTAGCAAGCTCAACTCGTGTTTTAGCAGCAACACTTGATTCAGTGGAAATTCCTTGCTCCATTTCTTTGACTCTCATTTGGGCCAGCTCTGAGTCCTGTTTTGCCTGAGCCTCTTCAGTTTGGACTTTCTCAAGGTTTAGCTTTAGCTCTTCTATGATTACATTAGTTCTATCCAGCTCCTTAAGTACCTGTGCTTTAATCTCTTGTGCTGCTTCAGATTGTTTTTTGCATTCAGGGATTTCTGCTTGCACTCTCTCAAGTTCCAATTGGAGTAGCTTACGTTTCTGCATATAGCGAAATCCAAAGTTCAATTTATTTACAGGTTCAACATTTTAATTGTTTATTTGGAAATGTTACAGTAATGTATAATTGGGCTGACCAATTTTTCAGTACTATGAGATAAGAAGATTCCTTTTGAATTAGGAAGTTCAAAGAAAGTGTGTGTTAGCTAACTCCATGTATGGAACACAACTTTGTATTCAACAAAAGATAAGAGCACTGATATTCTATCCACTGCCTATTAAGTGTGCACAATGCAAATGATTTATTGTTTTCATCATCAAATATTAATAAACAAAAACACCATTGCTAGTAGAAAAATTAGTCCCTGAACCCTGAGATCAGAATGAAGGCACTGTTAATACAAAGAACATGCACAAGATGATCCCATCATGTTTGCCTAAGAAAGGAGTACAAGAAGTAAGCTGAAAATCACCAAAGGAATCATCATTACCTCCAAAGAATTTTGCCTGTGAGCTTTCCAATCAACGATACCTCCAAACTTGGTAACTGCCTCCTTAACAGATTCAAAAGGTGCAGAAGTGTCAACAATGCCTCTATTTATATACACAGTTTTTATAGGTTCAGCAGTTGTTGCCAGTTCAGGCAAAGAAGGTGTGCTCTCCATAATCTTTCTATTTTCACATGAGGTAGTTGAATCAGTAACTCTCGGAGTCTCAACAAGGTTGATAGATGTGCCATTTTGAAGTTGGCTTGGAGTACTTTCCAACTCCATTTTCTGTAGCTCAAATGAATGAGAAATAGGATAAGTAATATCTCCATATGACAGAACTGCAACACCTGAAATAGAATCCCCCAATACATTTGAGATCTGAGGATCAGGTATATTATGGTCTTGTGATGAGATAGCAGAAAGACCTTGTTGAACCGGGCACACAGAATCCTCTAAAATCATTCCCTGCTGGTGATTAGTAACGACAATGTGATCAAGTGTATTTTGGCCCAATGACGGGACATCAGATACGATATGCTTAAGTGATAGCTCCGGCTCCTTAATGATAGCTTCCTTCTGGTTTTTGGTGTCCAGTCTGTCAACATATTCAGCATTATCAGCAATATACTGCTCAACTTTTTTCTCGGCATTTTTTGTAGCTCCTTCTTGATGGTGAATTGTGTCAATGTTTTCATCATGGCATGAAAATTTTGGAGGTCCTATGGTTGGCAGACATTCTGCTGAACAAGAAATAGTTAGCAGATGTTCTCCAGAGAATCGATCTTCGATGACCTTTGTTTCTTCCATAAACCACAAAGAAGGGTATACTCGATTTCAATTCTGTGTTTCAAGTGAAATAATAAAACAGAAAAGTCAGAAAAGTAAGAGAACAAAAAATATAGCTAACTCTATTAACAAG
Source organism: Musa acuminata AAA Group (assembly GCF_036884655.1). Classification (NCBI taxonomy): domain Eukaryota; kingdom Viridiplantae; phylum Streptophyta; class Magnoliopsida; order Zingiberales; family Musaceae; genus Musa; species Musa acuminata. The sequence continues at coordinate 27,909,872 of NC_088336.1, forward strand.
TGTTTCACAATAGACCAAGCATCTTAACTTGGACGACCTTCACTATTTTCTTAACACTAACATAGTAAATAACCAGTTGGACAACCTCCATGTTCTGCACTTTTAGTTATGCAGCATAAAAACCATCATAAAGGGAATGATCCTAAGTAATTTTGTTATACATCTGCTGTAAGGCAAAACTAGGTAACGAGATGAAGTGTAGCAGATAATTAATAAGCCCTGATCTATCTGAGACTCAGAAGATGAATTGGCAAATCATAACATCCATGATACAAGTGTTGAGAATTGTTTCTGTGATTTTTAGTTTCATACTGAACCAATCAAGAAAGACTTTTCAAATAAACAAAATTAATTATGTTAATTACAATTTCCAACACATCATTATGATCAACACAACGAACTGAAAATTGGCTTAAAACCAGGACCATATTTGTATCACTTTGCTTTGTGGATCAGCTCAGTGAGACCTAACTGGCAGAGCTTATGAACAATATATCCAAAAGACGCACAAGGGTAACAGCCGAGGCATGATCTCTCCATTCAAGTTTCTATCTAAAATCATATTTGAAATCCTGCTCTCTTGGCTGCAAATAACGTTAGTATAGTGCAGCAAACGTTCTCCGATCACGAAAAAGGAAAATAAGATGCAAGATTCCTGAGCTGTGAGCCCACTGCTGTCGAGAATTAAGCTGCAAGACACGCGTAAATCACATACCCAAGTACCCTTCGATGAAGTGTCTTCAAAACCAAATCTTGATTGAAACAAAGGGTTGCACGAATTTCCGACATCGCCCAACCTCAAAAGCATCCTTAAAGATCAATATCTAAATCCATGAACAGAAAACCAATCAAGATCCAGCTATTTGTCGCAAAAAATTCACAGATTCCAGAAAACAGAAGAATCGGCCTTCAATCCAGAGAGAAATCAAGAAACTCCGCACGAACAGTCTACTGCATATTTCACGATTTCTTGAGCAAAACTATCACTTGATCATGAATTTATGAGCTTCTAAACTACTAACTTGAATTCAAGAACCGTCACAAAATCTTGCATTTTCATATCAAGAAGCAAGAGGTACCGGGGAAAAAGAACTTACTCTGTTCGCTTGCGGCGACGAATGATTCAAGAGCAGCTTTTTCCGACACCAGAAGGAAAAGGAATCGAAAAGCGATGAAGAAAGGGAGGGGATCCAACAAAGAGAAGATGCAGGTCACGAGCGGGGGGAGGCGATCCGGTCGCACACCCACTCCATATCTCCTCCCCACAACACACTCCACTCTCTTCTCCGCTGCTTCCTCTTCCTCTTCTTCTTCCGCTCGTCCTCTCCGTCCGATCTCGTCTCCTTCCGGTCGGCAATAATTCACCATCCAAAGTAATATTTTCCTTTCGATCTTTATCAAAAACTAATTTGGTCACTCGATTCTCGTAGCTTGCCGACCCACCTTGACAATTATTGGTGAAAAGTGGGACCGACGAAGACTCTGCTTCTGTCCATCCGCCGCTATCAGTAACTACGAGGCAACTAATTCACCGGGTAAAAACGAGGGGTAGAGACCCTAGTGCCCTTTGTGTTTTTTATGGGCACCAGGTTGACACCGTGGAGGCGAGTGGTTGACGACAACGGCGCCACATCATCATCCGGGCGGCACAGAGTATGACAGAAAACAAAGGCGAAACTTACACTTTATCCATTTAAAGAATTATGATGTTTATCATCGTTATGATTATAATTGCAACCATTATATAGAGGAGTATTACACAAAAGGATTTTATTTATCTAATAAAATTTTGGTTTTTTTAATATAAATAAATTAGTTTTAAAAATAATGAGTAATTATAACAGGTTGTGTCGGTGTCCGGGCCACACATGCTCCATGTCGGGAAACGTGGTGAGCCGGTTTGAGTGGACCACGAGATGAACCCGTCATTCTGAACCGGATTCCCTCATTTTTTTGTTGTAATTACAAAAATGACCAACCCAAACCGTTCACCATTTATTCTTTACAAATATATATATATATATATATATATATATATATATATATATAAACATATTATGAAAACTTTGTACCCAATATGATGGTGGCATTTTGGAAAGCTTCAATAAGGACTGAATCATTCAGATGATCATAAGGGGGGATTTAAAAACTTTACAACAGGATAAATTCTAATGCCCACAGCTCCTCATAATCCTCATGAATTCCTCAGCATCAACATCTTCATCACCTGCATACCACAAGAACCAAAATCTCAAACTACTACATTTTTTTGGACATATCTCATACTAAGAGCTGATACTAGTGCTGATACTAGTATACAGGATACCGGTATTCTAAAATTTTCGCTTATAGAAAGATAAGTTGATCTGTTTTTATGGGAGTTACTCTGTTGTAAGTTCCCCTTTCAAAAGGACCACCTTTGACTTCTTAAACACTCTTTTTCTTGGTTCAACGTTTTACAATTATCCCTATATACTTCCTTCAACAAGACAAGGCTTATTAGTAAATAGCAATAAAGTACCATTTTACACTGTCAGCAAGAATAGAAAGTTAAGACTTAAAAGATAAGATAACATTCAAATAAAGGAAAGTGATTGATATCATCCGATAGAGAAAGATAAGAACAATAATTGTGATGAAATTTCATAACATTACTGCTATATTTCATAAAGGAGCATGTTCTCTCATTAATTTTTCCTTTTTTTGCAGCAAGCCCCTATGCATATGATGTACCGGCATAGAGAATGCACGATGGGTATAGTAGCATGCTGCAGTCCCAGTCCTCGACTATATCTCCATCCTAGTTACAGAGGGTTGGTCAAAATCATCTTTTAATCAATCATTAGCAAAACTCCAATGAGAAGTGATTATATTATATCTTCCCCCGGACAGGTCCCAACAAGTTTTAGAATTATCTGAACAAAAGTTTATTACACACAAATAAGATTGCATATTGATAAAGCAGGTAGAATTTTTACATTACCATCCTGGTCAATAATGCGAAAAGCCCTCGTAAGTTTTTTGCTGCCCCTTTCTCCAATCTTGGCCTTCATCATGTAACGAAATTCATCAAAATCAATTGCCCCACTCTATCATTGTCTATTTCAGCCATCAAACAATTAATATCCTGCAATAATAGAGTAGTCTCTTAAGATTATGCATTTACAAGTCATATAAAGTAAAACTGAACCTTCAGGGAACATCCAGATGGGCATCCACCATAAGGTAAAGTATTTAGACAGTCCAAAATTTGACCCATCTTTTAATAAACATGGTGTCTAATCCAACAAGATGAAAGCAATGCTGGTATTCTTCACCAATCAATATAGTTAACCATTAACCAATACTATAAAATGCATGCTAAAAGATTCGCATGATCTTGAGGCCATTAGCACTGTCAATAATGACAAGAAATTTGAAAAAACTATGGGGCAATAATAATCAGATATTTAGATGCATGATAAAAATTTAAGAAAAGAACCCAGAATCAGTTCATTTACTCACCTACCATTATTCATATTGATTAATCATCCCATCACTAATAAAACAACCAACTAATATTCATAATCTTTGAATTTGAATTATAAAAGAGTTTCACCTTTCCGAAACCACTAACCAAATTCACTTAAGCATGTAATAGCCTGTCAGATGTTGTAAATATAATGATCAATACTCGTGCAATTATCATGGGACCTAGCATTGCACATCGGTTTAAAGTTGACATGTTATACCTGGTCAGATTCAATTTGGCTAGAAGGATAGATAGTCTAGTGAATTAAATATTGAGACTTCTTATTTGATTGGAATACTTGTTAGATGGGACTAGTATGGTTTTATTTGGGGTTAAGATAGATTGGATATCATCTTTCCAACCAAATGAATAGTATTTCCCCAAAGAAGCAAAACAATATGAGACAAGTCAAGCAAGAAATTGTGGAATGAGCACATAAGACAGAGAGATACGAGAGATCACTGTTCTAGTTAGTAAGAATAGTGTGATCAAAGAGGCAGACACATGGTCATTGACTTGAGTTTTTCCAACCCACTCATAATCATATGAGCCTTAAAACCTACAAACAGACTTGAGCGAAACTGAACCTTCATCAACCAAGGATATGGATATCCTGGTTAAAGGGGCAATTTGGTTAAGACACCTGCTATCAACCCATGGCATAGCTATAGCAGCCAACAGCTATAGTTGAAACTATGAACCCAAACCTCTTGATTGATGGCAACATCAGTAGTAAAGGGTGAACCTAGTGCCTGAGCTCCCGCTGCCAATGGGGGATCTAGGATCGATATATGCATCCTTAACTTTTTACATCAAGGCCGTTTCCAAGATGGCTACATGTATAGTGCAGAGCCTAAATAGAGGCTTCTACAATCATTATTTACATAATGGCGCTAAACAAAGAAACTTTAGGCAAATGCAAAGCCTCCTTGTTAGTCGTTCTTTTACTCGGTATCCAAAACTCTACTTCTCTCCAAGACTTTGTGATAATTTCAACAACATGTTCAGTTTTAGCTGAGGAAACGATGTCCATTATCATTTGGCACATTCTTTGCATAATGAAACTAGTTAGTTATCTTAATTCTATTTGATAAAGATCCTATATGACATACATGGTTGCCGGCAAAAGGAACAAACAAAAGTAAGCTATTAGCATTCTTGGATAAACAAGGAAAGCGCAGGGATGAAGAGGAAAACCAACCGTAGTCAACGTCTTCTGTCACTTCAAACCCCAGGGCCCTGCAGACACAGAACTAGGGTCACAATTTAGGGAAAGGAAGAAGCAGATAATAGAAAATCCATACATACCAGTTAAGCCACGTGATATTAGTACCTCATGGCGACATTCAGCTCCTTGGCGTCAAGGCTGCCTGCCAGACAGATTAAGAGGGTCAATGCGACAACGAAGAAAAAAGAAACCCAAAAGATTATCAGCGTCCATACCAGATTGCTCGGTATCGATATCTCTTGCCGCTTCTGTTGGCTCAATCCATGATGGCGGCGCTCCGGGCTTTTCCTTCCTAGACCTCATCCTAGGGTTGACACTTGCCTACACGACCAAGAACATACGATTCTTTCAGTTACGATCCAACACAACATCACAATGCAAAGAGAAAGATCCGATTCCCATTGCCTTCTCAGGTTTTTCCTATCGGAAGAAGAGATCAGAGAAACGAGGAATTCGAGATCACGGAAGAGGAGGACGAGAAGGTGGAGTACCATTGGAGATGAGAAGATTTCGTGCTTGCTTCGTCCCGCGACGATACCAAAGAACGGGATCTGGGAATTTGAAGGCGAGGAAGGTTTCGATTTGGATTAACGGGTCGGATTCAAAAACCTAATGCATTTCGAACCGCCACCACTGACTCGAGCCATGTAGATCGGGGCGGGGCCGTAACCAGTCCGGTCCAATGATTAGACCAGGCTGACAGAACCAATTAGCCCGGCCCATGAACTGGCCTACTCTTATCTCCAAGACTCCATCAGCAAAAAATATTAATTGAAGGGATTATTTCCAAATAATTATAAGACATGGAAATTGGAGACAACAGGCTGCAATAAAAAATTAGTGAATTCTATTTAGCCTATTTTTATTTAATACACAACCAAGAAGAAATGTGTGAGATGAAAAATGTTATATAAATTTTTTTGACCAACAACATGATGTGAAAAAAATACATTTTGTAAAACCCTATAGTTTAATTTCATACAGAGAATTAAATTGATTTATAAGTCTGCTATCAATAACTTTGTGCAAGCAAAGTATACAACACTGTGAAAGCAAAGCGTGTAAGATTTAGCAAAACAGCATTGCACTTGGCAAAACAGATCTACCACTACTAGATTGCTATCGACAAGGAAGAATGCTTCATCAACTTGTTCCTCTGGAACACAGAATAATTACTGTTTTAATTTTCAATTATTTTTTGAAGGAAATATATACCATGGTCCCTCAAAATGTGGTACAAGAACATCTAACTGGATTTGCTTTGGCATGGACGATATTTTTTTCTTCTTCCAAATAAGAAATTGGAAACCATAGCGGTAGGGATGGAAGAGCATCCGTCACACAAAAATAACCTCAAATTTTGCGCAAGGATTGCTCTCAACATGTTTCCCTAAATCAGCATCAGTGTCAAATCTAAAGCTATACAATGCTTGTCTTTGAGTGAGACCAACTGGATAAATCCTGTATATTTTTAAGTTATCTCCTCTTAAGCTTTCTGGTCTTTCCTTCTTCCATAGAGGAGTATGATTTACGGACTGGAACTTGGAGAGAACTGCAGATTCCAATTCCCTGAGGGTTAACCTTCCAGATCTGTCACAATGTAAAAAGAAACTGCTTCAGCTGATCAAAGAGACTCTGGCAAGCTAAGAGAAATGAAATATACTGAGTTTGGTATCTTGACTGAAAGTGCTAAAGTTATTATACAGGGAAACCATCCTTAATACGTAAAATAATTTCAGAGGAGTTAAAAAGACCTGAGGAAGATGGATTCCATGTGAAATCTTCCTCTTTCTCTCACATATAGGTGGTACACAGTTCCTGATCCGGTGGTGCATTTGCAGGGGCGCTTCTGAAACTGCAAAGCCATCTCTTCCTTCTCTCTAATCTTTGTTGCAAGAAATATGCAGAGACGGCAAGATGAATGAACTGCAGCCATGTCCACAAGTGCCTTGAAAGCATCAGATGGACCGTCATATTTCCAACTGAAAAACCATTAGCTATCAGTTAGATTCACTGACAAGTCAACCAAGAAATTGTACATAGCACCGAGTTCCATCAAGATCCAGTCTAATCAGCATCAAAATGGATGTGATCACTGAATCACTTAGGACAACTACTAGCAGAAAATCCTTTAGAGAAACTGTGCAAAGTAATTGAATGACCAAATTATAAAACATAAGAAGTCCTCTTTGAATAGTATTTGAACAATTAGGACAACATAAAAGCATTTCATCAAATGAAACTCTACATTGTAATTTTGATTACAAGATTATTCGAAAAACCTGATTTGACAGAAAAGACTTCAAACATATCAAATGGTCAAGAAGTCTTCTTCCATCTGAGGCTCACTGGCTCACACTGGATAAAAGAATTGCTGCACGATAAAAGAGTTTGTAATGGGAAAAGAGACTCAAGCAACTGCACCAAAATAGAAGGCCCGATTGGAATAGTAGAAGCTTTTAAAAGCTTGTGGTCAAAAGAAGTCCATGACTTGTAATCTGTTAAATCACATCTCATGTTTGGTTTTTCAAATTTTTTTGGTATTTTACAAGGTCAAATAGGTGAATTTGGTTCAGTTTGTTTGAATTAAATTTAAGTCATGAAAAGGGAAGCTTAACAAATTGGCACTATTACCAGTTTGGTCTCACAATATAACCTCTATTTCCTTTAAAGAGTTGTTTACTCCAGCAAGGAAAGAGGAAAGTTCATCAATAGTAAGTCATAGTGACCCAAGTCACCCAACTATTTGAGGTCAGCTACATAAAGCTTTTGTCCTCTTTGAGCATTGGACAAAGTGATATCCTTCGTTTTTTTAAGCAATACACTTAGTTAATTTGCAAAAAAATTAAAACAATTCGTCAATTGTCATAGTAAAGGGAAAAAGTTTTTTAAAAACAATCTTCAAAGCTCCTTATAATTATCCAACAATATTTGTGAGAGGATAAGTTGTCTCTTATCAGTCATCATTCACAAGATTAACTTTCATATACTACCAGTTGGAGTCCACTGCTAAAATACTGTTTCTATCTTCAATAAATGTGATGAGTCTCAGCTGACTCTACACAAATTTCATAAAGATTTGATCAGTGACCATTTCTCCTAAACCAACGCTCTCCTTCTGTCCCATCTTCTCCCTCTTATACCCTTAGATACTGTTTCTGTTTATTAACACCACAGAATTTGATTATGCAAAATTCTGTAAAGACCAAAATAAACTGATACCCACCATCTGATATTTTGATGCTAGCTTCACATGTCAACACCCAAAATGAAAGATATTCCTTTTTGCCAATGGTACTAGTGATGTGCTCCGAGATATAACTCAAACAGAATGGAAGGAACAGCAAAAGTCAACAATGAAGTGATAATTCCAACTGTGAGTAATTGAGAAGAGGTAGTACCTTACTGACTTGTTAAAAGCATCCGGATTCGTTGCAAGGAACTTCATGGTTTTAGCTACTGATTCAACATCATCAAGCTCTTTAATATGCAAAACTGAACCAGGAGAAGGTGCAAAATCTTGGATATTTGGGGCACCAACCACAACAGGGATGGCTCCTGCAGAAGTTGGTGTCAACAACTATGTACAAGAATAGCAACAGAACGACAATCATGCTCCAATCAAGGACTCTTCGGTCTTCACATATGATGCCTAAAGAATTGTTCTGATGGCACATGTTGTCATGGGTCCAAATATACCATGCTAAGAAGATAATGGTGTGTCATGCCAATCAACATAAAAACTCCAACAACTAAACAAGGAAATAGCCATACCTGCAACAAGGGACTGAAAGAATTTTTCTGTAACATAGTCCTCCTCATTGGAATTCTCAAATGCAAAACTGAATTTGTAGCGCTTCAAAGCTTCTACTTTGTCCACTATAACGATAAAATAAAAATGTATACAGACAATGCTTCTTAGAGGAAAAAAAATTGTGACAGAAACACTTCAAGAATGAACAGACTCTATAATTCACAACATTATTTATACTCACATTGTAATCTGTACCAAGATAAACTTCAAAAACAAGTACCACAAACAATAGAAACACTTCAAGAATGAACAGGCTCTATAAGTCACAACATTATTTATACCAAAAAGAGGAAAACAACACAAGCTTTACAGGTTGGTTTCACGTTGAAAGCAAATGGTAAAATTTTTGACAGTGTAGATTGAGCCTTGCTCTCAGGATTTCAATATTTTTCATAGCTGACAGCATATAGATGGGAGAAGGTTTGCAGTAGGAAGACAGAACATCGATTATATTCCAATTCAATTGTTTTTATTTTATGATAAATGTAATCTGGAAGAGTCTAAGCTTTGTTTGTAGAGTGTAAAGGAAGCAGGAGGAGGAGGTGGAGAAACGAACAAGGAGATGCAGAAGAAGGAAAAGAAGCATAAGAAAACACAGAAGTAGAAGAAACAGTGGGAGGAGAAGAGCATAGGGAGAAGCAGGAACATGAAAAGGTAATGCAAAATGAGAAGGTAGAAGAGAAGAAAAAGGAGAAGGAAAAGAAGAAGAAGGAGAATAATAGCAGAAGAATAAGGAGCAAAAGATGTTAGGACTCAAAACTTCTAAAAGTAGTCTAGCCTCGAAAAATAATATCCTAACATTAGCATTTCAATAAGGAGAAAAATTTTTAACATACCTTTACCATCTCGATTTTGGTGGCATACACCATAAGAATCAATTTTAATACCTAGCTTCTCAAGCATTTCAAGAGCCTGTAGACGGAAATTATGGGCAACACAGTTAGAAATAAAGGCAGCTGCAAGGGCAGTTTCATTCTTTGGTTGGATAGGAGCCATGATATCATATTCTGCCCACGAGAAGTACCCAACTGGAACATCTGACGAAAGACTAGTAGTCATTAGGATGTTGTACCCTCTCCTGTAGCAAAAGAAACAAGAAAATCAGTTTCACATTAAGAACTATAATCTAAAAAGTTCAAAATTCAAGGAAAGTCTAACTTTCAGTCTTATTATATCCAAACCAGTGTCTGCCGTACCGAAGCATACCGGCCGTACCGGGCGGTACGTACCGGTCCGCCAGGTACGCGATACATGGATCGCCTTGTACCGCTACAGTGCTACAGTATTATACTGTAGCACTGCTACAGTATCGGTACACCAGGGTGTACCGCTCAGTATGCCCTGGTGTACCGCCCGGTACACCGGTACTGTACCGTACCAAGCCCGGGTCAAAACTCCGGTACGATACGATATGACGGACCTTGATCCAAACAATGTCAAATTATCAATTAACATAAAGATGTATCTGCATATGAAGCAAGAATTGGGACCTACCTCAAGCTCAAGCATATTGCAGAGCAACACTATTAACCAAAAAGATTTATGATGATAGGAAAAAGACAAAGATCAAATCAGAACTAAACCTTATTCTACATTTCCTAAATGCCTAAACGAGTACAATTAGCAATCAAGTCAGATGGGCTTTGACACTCACATATTCTCATAGGACCAAGATGCTAGGTTCAAGAAAAATTAGTAAGTTCCCAGCAAGAAATATCTGAACTTTGGCATATGATAAATATTTGATGAATTGTTCCTTTGTGATTCTAATGTTTACTTCCTCTATAATAGAGGATTTTTTGTAAGTAAAAAACTAGATCTATTCTATACAAAACAAAAGTAGCCCAAATTTTTGGTATAAAATTGAGACCAATAATTAAGCTCAATGTGGTGCTTGAGAAAACTTGTCCCCAGTATCAAATTCTCTAACATTTAAATTTAGCTAAATCTAAACCAAATGGCTAAAACCTCATAAAATAACTCAGGCCCTAGAAATCAAAAACTGACAATGGATAAACCAAGTAAATAAATAGAAGCATATATGTCACAGAAGGAAGTTGGTGACCGGCTAAGATACACGCGAACAGATACATATTGCAGCATTCAATTCTCCACAGAAAGTACATAACATTTTAACCAAATTATAGATCTTGATTCAATAAAAATTTCATAACACTATGAATGAAAAACACTCTTGACTTCCATGGGCAAATGGCTACTGAAGATACACTAACAGCAACTTAAAGCTACAAGGGTAAGCTTTGGTGTCACAGTAAGATTGCTCCTCTTTGATTTAGGTGACCAGAATCAAGCTATGGAAATTGTCTTGCTACTTGTACAGGTAAGGATGTGCATGATGACATGCAGTGCAAACAATGGACCTCCAAAATGCTGTTGACATGGTAAAACCACTAAATGTTAAAGCATAATAACACTCGGTGTTCTGGTGACCATAATGTTTGTACGTTAAGCCTCACCAACAAAAAAGAAGCAAAATGAGAAACTTTGAGATTGATAGACACTAATTTACAACAATTTTAACCAAATAAACTGAATATATTTTGATAGATAAAGTTGAGTAATTCTTTTTCAAAGATCAACCAAGAAAAAGAATATATTAATTATTAAGCAACCCAAAACAGAAAAAGGAAGCTTATAGAAAAATGAATTATGCTTACCCACCGTCGTGCCACATTAATATTGTTTTCTATATAATATTTTGATGATTCCATCGACCGATGGACAACGGCAGTTGATGGTTGTTGAGGTAGTTTAAATGTAGCATCAGGTACCCTTTTCGCTACAGATCCAAATTTACAACCAACCGAGCACGTACTCCAATCCTGAGAAAAATTGAAAAGGAAAATGGAAATTATATACAGAAGAAAACTGAAAACACAGAAAGCATGTTTGTTCTTTTTCACCTTAGATGTACTGGTTAATCCTTCAACATAACCAAAAGTATATATATTGGATAAAAGGGTATTTTTCTAGAAATGTCAATTTAACCTTTACTTGCAAAGTAAAATATATAAAGAATGCTAATAGAGTATTAAAAACAAAAGTTGGCTATGATGTCTTTTATACATTTAAAAAGGATTATTCCACTTTCTCCCAAAGAAAAGAAAAATGAACTGCAATGACAATTAGAAATTGTGCCTATCCAAACAGGTTTTGTTTTCCATTTTTAGAAAACAGTTTTTCAGCATGATTATGGAAACAAGTCTGAGAACTGCTGAAAAAATTTAAAACATTATTTATTTACATTCTTGAGAACAGTTTTAAAGAACTGAATTTTTGTTCTCAAACTTAGAACTCATACCACAAGGGACTCGAGATCAGAGAAAAAAACAAGCAATATGTTTCTCGTAAAGGACATGAATAAGGGTACAATTCAGTTCAGAACTTGAAATTAAAAGAAGGAAAGCACTCAAGAAAGTGTATTTCAATGATTTCTTATTTATAAAAAGGTTAATAGGTAAGATGAACATTAATGAAATATTACTAAATAAATCTGACCTCGTGTCCTCCAGTACTTAGTATGTTTTCTATTCTAAGAAAATGATATTTAGAGCTATTACCCCAACATGTCAATTCTGAAACCTTTTTTTTTTTTTTGTTCTCATTCTTGAGAACAATTTTGAAGAAATAGTTAAAACACAACCAAACAACCTCCTAATTCCTCAAACTCGTAGGAAATAATATAACATATGTAGAAGGGGTTAAAAGGGATAACAGAAAAATAAGTCACATGTTTCCTCAAAACAAAGCAGTCAAAAAATAGTACTTCAATAACTTAGTTAAAAACTTTAATAGATAATATTATCAACAAAAGAAGATTACTATATAAAAAACAACAAAAAAAGAATTTAGACCTTCTGTCTTCTAGTATTTTTTTAATACTCATTCTTAGAAAACTGTTCTTGGACACAATTTCTCCAACAACTCAAGGAACCATTGAAACAATTTGTTCTGGCTTTCCAGGACAGTATTACCAAAAACTGATTTTTTAAATGCAATCAAACAGGCTCTTAACTTTTTGAACTAAAAAGGACTCATATAACATACATAGAACGGATTGGAAAAGTAAAAGTGAACGACCATAGATAATTTACTGAATAAGTGAACAATGAAACAAAGATCAGAGCTTGTATCCTCTAATAAGCTCTGTGTTTTCTATTCTGAAAGAACAATCACAATCACCCTGACAAGTCTGAGAACTTCTGAACCAAAAAAAGAAAAAAACACAGTGCTTTTGTTCTCATTCTTGAAAATAATCTTAAAGATTTGATTCAAGCGCAACCAAACCAGCTTTTATCTTCTCATATTCAAAAGAATTTGTATAACATATCTAGAAGGGACTAAAGGGCATAAGAGAAAAAAGGCATGTCACATGTTTACATACGAGCACAAACAAGGACTGTGATTCAGTTGGGGCCACAAGATTTAAAGGAAAGCAGTCAAGAAATAATCCTCCAATAATTTTGCCAAAGAATTTACTAGGTAAGATGAAAAACGAATGCAAGCTTGCTACATAGGTAAACAACAAAAAGAAAGATCAGACTTTGTGTCCCCTAGTAATTTTTTTGCTCGTGTTCTTGAAAAACAGTTCTTGGAGACGATAATCCACGAGTCTGGGAACTTCCGAAGCTATTTTGTTCTCATAGTTGAGAACAGTTCTCAAGAACTAAATTCTGGAACACAACTAAACAAATTCTTGAACACAAAAGAACTCAAATTACATATGTACAAAGGCTTAAAAGAGATAAGAGAAAAAACAAGTCACGTGTTTCCTCGAGAACACAAATGAGGACTTCACGTCAGTTGGGATCTTGAAATTAAAAGGAAGGCAGTCAAGAAACAATACATAATTAATCTTGTTAAAGAAATTTACTACGTAAGAATGAACAATGAAAGAAACCTTACTAGATAAGAAAACAACAAAAGAAAGATAAGGTTTTGTATCACTTAGAAAAGCCACGAAATTATAGGGAAAAAGAAAGCACCTGATTCTCGGCGCCGGAGACGATGATGGGATAGGTAGTGAAATCTCGAGAGTACCGGATGGCGTCCTCTCTCTCCAACCAATCCTCGCATCGGCTGTACTCCCCGCCATCGTCTTCTACGGCACCGTGGGAAGACGAGGAGACGGATGCGAAGGAGTCTTCCAAGGCAACGCTGGTAGAGGGGAAATGGAAGGTGGAGGCCCAGTGGTGGACCGTGGCGACGTTCTTGACCACGTCGAGGCGGCCGAGGAAGGCGATCTCAGCTACGACGACGAGGCCAACAAACAGAGGCATCAGATTCGGCCATCGCTTCCGCGGGGTCGACGGCTGCTGCGTCCCCATCCGATGTCTCTTGCTCGAACAAGGAGGAGGCGAGCGAGAACAGAGAGGAGAGGGTGTTTGCTTTCGATCGATCGATCGATCGATCTATTCGAACGTCCTCGGGCTTGCTCTTTGGCCGGTCCCCCTCGGTACATCAAATGGGTACCGTTTTTCGAAGTTCACTTACATTGACGGTTAAAATCTATTACATATAACGAACTATATAACCTTCAAGTAAGATGGAATTAAGAGACAAATGGTTAGTAAATAAATACAAATAACATATATAAACAAAAATATTCTAATAAATTATAAAAATAATTTATTAAGTTAAAAAATTACTAGAAATATAATAATAATATTATTATTAATGTATTTACATGAAAAAGACTGATGTGTATAAGAAGAATACTGTTTTCTTGTGTGGTGATGGAGGAAATAGTACTATTGTTTTATTTTAAATTTTTTTTGTTAAAACTTAATTCTTGTTTATTTATTTCAACAATAATAGAGTAGCAAAACGGAGTTTGACAACACTGTATGATCTCGCATCAGTATAAGAGCCCACAAGTCTACTACTTAAAACATATGAGTTGATTCAAAGGTCTTTCAATCAAAATAGTAGTGTCATAATTGGCTCGATCAATTTCATTAGCTAAATATTGTTTTCTATAGGATCACCTTTTGTTCTATTTTTATCAGTAGCTCAAATTACCTAAATCAGCTCGCCAAGGTTACCTAAATTAACCTTTTCGTGCTCACTAAAGATGTTGCATGACCTCTTCAACTTGCATGCCCACCTAATCGGACAAGACTTCAAGCATCCAATTCTTTTGTCTTAAAGAAGCATTTGTAGCTACAAAGATGCAATTTGTTGAAGATGCAAAGAATCCAAGCAAATGAAGTGGTCGTATTCAATCTTGGTTGTGAGGAAAACCCACATCTTCTCAAGAGATGGAACACTCCTGCAACCATACAACTTACATGTTTCCATGGAGAAGATCATCCTAGTCACTGAAGAAGTTTACACCTTATGCCTTCCAGATTGACTACCACAAACTACAGAACAATTTCTACATCTCAAGATGGAGGACATTGTTGCACCAATGAAGTTGGGCAACTGTAGTACATCAACTTTTTTGGTAAAATGGTGCTGCTTCTAGCTGCAAAAAATGAAATATATCTTCTTCCCATCATGCGCAGGAAGAAACTATCATAACTTCCTTTTGGATTATCTTTTCCAATGACATATAGATGAGAGTTCAATTTACAAAGGTAAGGCCATATTTACTCAAACAACTGTCTTCTTGATACACTGAGATTGTTGTTTACTGAAAACACAAAGGATTGCTAAAGGCGCTCACAAGAAAACAAGGCTGAGGCTGATATACATAATAACTAAAGGCTGATGGCTTATTATAGGTGAAACAGGAAACATGTTTCGTCAGCTGAACATTGTTCACGCACGAACTTCAGGTGTACTTGCTACTCTATGCTGACGAAGAAGCATCCAATTTGAAATCAGGATAAGCTTGTCCATCCCTATTCGACTTTGCATCTTCTTTCAGTGTAAAGAACAATCTCAAAAACAAGCATGCTTAACCTTGTGTCTACTACCATGTACCAGAAGCTTCATTCAGCATTCCCATAATTCAACTGTTCACCCGTTGATTGCCACACAGTGATGCTTCAGTCTCCACGGGCAGAAAGCCTGCACTCACCTCTGGTGTTCTGCCACTGGACCATGCATTCATTGCTTGTAGACAAGCATGTTTCTCATTAGAAGTTGATGCAAGAAGTGTTTCTCCAGATGGAACAACCTGAAAAATAACCAAAACAAAGATATCAGTTGAAACTCACCTAGAGAACATCTCATTCCACCTTATACGAGAAAGAAGTCCTTGCAGTGAACGAGTTCAACGCATTACTTGATCAGTGATCGGTTCATGAACCACAGCATTCCCAAGTCTTCTTTTCCTGTGTATTCTAATCGACTTCTTCCCAGCCACAAGCTCGTCAGCAATGAAGTTCTGATCTGATACTTCTGTAGGATCAAGTTTCAGTTTTCAGGATACATATCCAAGTGGATAAAATATGACTAACAGTTAAAATTTCGTTTTATTATTGAAATAACGTGAGCTTGAGATTTGTAGAACTAAAACCATCATTCATTTTGCATATTTTTGTCAGGGGGTCCTCACTATAGAACTGGAATCAATAAGCATTTAGCAGACAATCTGCTTTATCTTTCTCAGATGCCTTGCGAATGCATCCTTCTTTCCAAGTGCATACAGAGGGTACAAATAGAGAAGAGGTAAAATGCTTGATGATTCCATCATACATGAACGAGTTGTGAAAACTTTTGGATAGGTAACCTACATCCGAACTGAACATTTTCTAGTGGATCCACAGGAAGCAGCAAAACAAGCATAAGTATATTATGTTTTCCTATGAGCAAACAAAAGTACTACAATGTAAATTTATGAAGACTATAAGTGGTTGAACGAAATAAAAACTTTCTCAACACAACTTATATTAATTATTAATGAGGAGGAGGGAAGAATAAATGCTCTTACCTTCAGCAATGGTTCCAACATCACCATCCATCTCATTAGGAGATCAATTATTTTCTACAAATTTTCTTTCCAAACTAGGGGGTCTTCTGAATATATATATATATATATATATATATATATATATATATATATTTCTTACCAGAAAGAAGTGAGTGTTCCTCAGAATAAATCTCCTACCATGGGGTAGACCAAAGCAGCCAAACATTAGATAATAATTGTCAAACTAAGGCATTTAATCAAAGTTGGCAAATAAGGTCCTTAGAAATGTAAGCAAAGCATGTCTCACAGTGAAGGGTGAAAAAAAGCTGGTGGGATAAATTAAAACGTATTTATAAATACTAAATGAAAGATTTAGCTTTCTGAGGATGAAAGTCTGGTTGTCTTTTGGTAGTTTCCTTATTAAAAACAAGACAACAAGGACAGAATGGATAAAAGTT
Organism: Musa acuminata AAA Group; assembly: GCF_036884655.1. Lineage (NCBI taxonomy): Eukaryota > Viridiplantae > Streptophyta > Magnoliopsida > Zingiberales > Musaceae > Musa > Musa acuminata. The sequence continues at coordinate 27,926,765 of NC_088336.1, forward strand.
GAAATGCAACTTTTCTAGATCACTCACCTTAAGGCAAACAAATATGCCTCACCTTAAGCAACTTCTTTATATGAAATTTCATCCATAACTAAAGAGAAAACACCTTGATCATTTTTATTATTCTGAAAATCTTTGCAGTTTACACTTCATTAAATGGATAATGATGATTGTCTTATCACATCAACACCAACAAACCATATAATGGTTGGTGGAAAACAAATTTAAAAATTCTGCCTTACTTGAAACAAGAACACAGAAAGAAATGGACTTGTAACAGATAGTGAACGAAAATCTAGGTGAAAAAGGAGTCGCATATGAAAAGAAGAAGATTAAAGAACCTGCACTGCTAGCAACAGAATCTTCACGACAGGTCCATTTTGAGCTTGTTGCTTCTCCATCATGCCTCACATTTGCTAGCTGGACTGATGGTCTGATGAACTCAATATTGTCAACCCTATCAGAAGACCTAACATGCCTTTTCTTCATAATGGAAGGTGACCGAAAATGTTGAATCCAAGGATTTGCATAAAAAGATAGAAAACCACTCTCAATATCTGCAGGGTTATTATCCCCATCAAATCTGCGACTCTCATGACAACTCCTACACAAGGCCTTAAACTGCAAAGTTAGATGTTATATGTCATGCCAAAAGATGAAGGGTACCATTGGGGTAAAGGAAGAAAGAGGAATCTCTTACCGTCTGACCAAATTTCGAATCATTTTCATATGGCTCACAGAATCCCTTGTGCTTTTTTATCCTTGACAACCAACCCACAAATGACTTAGAATGGTATTCTCCACTATATAACTCATTAACAAAAGATTCTTCAATGGAGTTGAGAAATAGTGTGTGTTTTTCATCTGTCCATTTATTCGATAGAGAATCCACCAAATGAGTATCCTGAAAGATTAGAACAATGCCACATTCTTAGAATATAGGAAGATACAACAATTTACAGAATGAACATTTAAATCAGCTAATGAACATGCAATGCAAGAAGGTGAATAAAACATGCAATGATGAAAATAAAGTGCATAACCTGACTGCAAGCGAATAATCAAAGCAACAAAAATAAAAGTTGCAACCTCACAGTGGAATCAATAGTCGAAAATGTCATAGTAGAAGAAGGTCAAGAAGTAATCCAAGTACTATAAGTATTGCCACCAAAAATGTATACCAGGACTTCAGGGACAGATTGAGAAAATTTCACAAACATTCGTGATCTGATCTCAACAAAAATCATTTTCCTAATTGGCTATTTGGAAAAGAACAAAAGCTCTTGGTTTTAGTGACCTTAGTGAAGTGTAGCAGAGATTTAAGTTGCAAGTTAAGATTGATAATGATGGCCTTTTCTTGGAAAATGGTGAACATGTGGTTGTCAAAGTCTCTAGTTGCGGCAGTCATGATGATTGTTGTATTTGTGGAGTTAAAAAACATAGAGTTCCACTGATATAGATAAAAAATGTAGAGTTAAAATTGTACCATCTGATAAGTTCTAATATTGATCATTGTTAGGGCATGCAGAGCAGGGGTATAGGGGCTTATAAGTATAATTTTCATACAAAAAAGGTTTTCAGTTTTGCGTGATTACCAGTGGCACAAAAAGGATTGTTCATCTGTAGACGAGGCATATTAGGCCAGGTCTATGGCTGGACAAAAATGGGGATTGAGCGATGAGGGTGTGAGAGCAAGCCAAAGATGGGTGTAGAGTTCCGCTGAAGTATTTGGTCATTCTAACAATTTGCAGATACAAAGCAAACCAAATAAATGAAACCATTAAAGAAAAGAAAACATATAATTAGGTACTTGATACTAGTAGAATTTCCATGTGTCAAAAACAAGGGAATGAGTTGTATATGTTGTTCTAAAAACTAATAGAACATGGAGAAATAAGAGTCAATAGAAAAGGCTGTTCTGTTTCACGCGTACATGCAGTGTGCTAGTAAGATTGCAACTAGTGTATTAGGTTGAAATTACTGTTTGTGTTATAAATAACAATAATAAAAGAGCTATAAGCTAATAGCATATATCCATGATCTTGGTCGGAGACATAAAAGAGAGTGAGTCAACAAGTCTTGTTGCCTTAACACCAAGTGAAAAATGCTATGGTGTGGAAGCAGCCATGTCACTAACCATGGGGCTTGAACCTCTAACAGGGCACCATTTAGGACTGAAGTGTTTGGACCATGGATCAAGTTCCGAGAACTACTTACAAAATGGATGAGGACAAGGGGGAGGTGAACAGCAAGATGTTTTCTCAAGAGCTGCACTACCTGTCAGATGCAGACCTTCCACTCATATGAGGTGTTGCCATCATTGTCCATGACCCTTCACAGATTGCAAGCGATGTGAAGGTCATGGAGGGAACCGAGAGTCAGCAGTTGCCCATGAATGCAGTCTGTGGGTCATCCCCTGATGCCTACTGGTTCATTGCTGGTGGACCACCCTCTACTTAAAACATGGCCACCACCATTGGGCAAAAGCTCTTGCCTAAGACAACTTCCAGTTGTCCAAGGTATGCAACAAAACCCTTACCCACCCCATGTGTTGCTCTCTTAGCTTTCATCTCCCCTTGACCGACTTAGGCCTTGAAGGGACCTGCTGAAGTCCTCTCCGATAACCTGTTAGGTTTTTTGCCCCGTATTGTAAAGCATCCACCAGCTTTCTCCCACCTTTCTTAATAAGGTCCTGGTCAGCTAAAGTATGAACAGAATCTAGGAGTTCAACACCCATCGATCATAAAAAAAGAATGTACACTTACGGAAACTGATCACAATAAAACAGAGGATGAAATAATGGGTAAAAGTCAGAAGGGAGCAAACAAGTGCACTATATTGTATTACTGGCAAGCTCCAGCATTGCTGGCAAATTTATGGAGTTGAATACGTTATATTGTACTTATCCAGCAACACTGACAAAGTTTAATTTCTATTCCACTTTTGGGAGAAGATCAGAAGACTTCCTACTGAGAGAATCCTGTTAAGAGAACAATTTTACTTGTAGAGGTTACCTACTATAGTTTTCTACCTAATATATGGAGTAAAGATTCTCCCCTTCACCTTCATTTTTGTTCTATAGAAACATCCTTACAGATCTTGGACGTGATCTCACCAGAACATCCTGCAGAATTTAAGAATTGGTTCAGATAAAAAATTCTAAGATATTAACAAAACCAGACACAATGTAACACAATGTAAACTTAATCTGATTAGATGACATCTATCTCAAGTAAACGAACCCATAAGATCACAAACAAAACCACCTTTTTCTTTACATAGTCAGCTTTCTCATTAGCAAAATCCATTTAAGCCAGCAACGCCGACGTTCGTATCACAAAGTGACCAAATTTAAACAATTACTAAAGACTCTGTCCTCTCTAAGAAACTTATCTTCTTCCAAAAATTCACAATTCCAAAATTTCTTGGAAAGGAGATTGCATACACCTTTTTAATCCAAAATAAAATATCTCCTGCGCATTTTCTCATGCTTAATTATCAAAATATCTCCTTGATACCCAAGATTCCCCTCCTCTCCAACAATGATATATAAACACTAAAGAGAAGAAATAACACATAAATTAGCACTGCTGTTCAAGAAATACCCATACGATAAACCTAAAATTAACACAATCCAAAGTAATTCACACAAGCATCCACCGAGATTCGTCTTTAAAGACCCCAATCCTCGGGCCGATCAAATTAGACCAAAAGGGAACCAAGAACCATAGGTACATCGTAAGCGAGAGGAAATCATCATTTACCTTGTTCGGGCCCTCTATGGTCGACATCTCTGCCGTGCTCGGCCGATTCAAAAGATCATCACCCATGAATACGGAGATCTCTTCCCAGGACGGTTTTCTTCAGCATCAAACGTGAAGAAGATAAATCTCCCTCGCCCTATGCCGCCTCCTCACCGAACGGAAGAACTAAACGGAGAGTGACAGAGATTTTTTTATCGCGGTTATTCTCGGTGGGGTCCGGTGGGCTTGTCCGTCGTGGCGACTGTTTGCCACGTGGAAAGGCCGTTGTCGGTCCCAATACATGGTGGGGCCTTCGGTATCTCTCCAGCCAGATATTTTTGCAACGGCAAAAGATCTGCCTGCCGGATCGATGACGTGGCAAGAACGGACATAAAGGGACTCTTTTACCCCCAACAGAACAGTGTTTGGTGTTCCAATACTTTCACCAAAACCTTTACCCGACCCACGTGGCTCTCTTCGCGGAACCAACGTGTGATGAGTCTGCCACGCGGGGACTCGATGAAGAACCGTGGGTACACATCCTTCGTGGCGATACTTTTCCTACCTTTCTTCCCCTCGCCAGCTCACGAATCTGCCCCATTACTGGAAGGCCCATTTCGGGCCCACGTGACCCCTTTCCAATCGTAAAGCAGGTAGTCACAGTGGCTAACAAAGTCGGGTAAGAAAACATTATTGGCCAACGGCTTTTTGTCACTTACAAGCGCAATGCTTTGAAATTTTAAAAGGGCATTGTGTTCAATTATTATTGCAGCAACGAAGCCACAAATTTAAAGTAGTAATTATAATTTTGTTAACGTGAATCATAAATTAGTCCTTTAGAATCACGGGAAAACACAATTTTATGTAAATATTATCATTATTAGATATTATCTTTTGGATCTTGTTTTCCTTATAGAAAGAGGGAAGATATGGGACGGGGCACGCGGTCGGGGTCAAATGTGGGCTATTTGAGTCCGTAATTAATGTGAATGTGGCTAACTCGAGCTCAATGTGTAGTTGACCTGTTGAAGCCCACCGTACGGCCGTTTCTTAACGAACCAGCGTCGTCGTGAGACGGAGACCCAAACCGAAACAAGACCTGTCGGTCGAAGTTTCTAGGGCTAGTGGTCGAGTACGCTACGCTCTCCTGTGATCGTGGAGAGAAACGGAGGGAGGAAGGGGCAGAAGGGAAGGGAAGGATGTGGCACGAGGCGCGGAGGTCAGAGAGGAAGGTCCACGACATGATGGACGCGGCCCGGAAGCGGGCGCAGCGGCGCGCCGTGTACCTTGCCAAGCGCCGTGGCGACCCCCAGCAGTTGCTCCAGGTCACCGGTGCCCGCTGCCGCGTCTACCGCGACGACGGATTGTACCAGGCCGCCCAGGACCAGCAGGGATTGTGCGTAATCCGCCCTTTTCTCCATGACCGCTGCTTCTTATTCTAATTTATCCTTTGGTGTTTAAGTCTTGTAGGTTTTACACTTTCGTCGGTGAAGGTTAGATTATCACGTGATTTCTTATCTATTTGGCGTTTAAAGTTTCATCTTGACGTCGTGAGCTTGGGAGACGTGTGTCCGAATGATTAGGCTTGCTGTTAAGCAAGTTCTTTTGGTTGATAATGCTATTCATATCCTAAGAGGACAAGTTTCGTAGCATCTGATGTCTTTAATTGTACCGCTTTGCATTCGTCAGGAATTAGAATTTCTCCAAATCAGAAACGGTTAAAACCAATGATGTTGACATCATATTACTAATAAGTACCTTGGTGATGCTATTAGCTCTTCCTGAAAAGTGGACCCTAAATATTAGGGAGTTATGTCTTGGTGGAGTTACAGCTCATTTTGGATGTATTTTTCTTCATTGGTAATGGACACTATATGACCTACATTAATAATAGTGTCTCCTAGCACTTCCAGGATAGCTTTGTAACTTTATTCTCATATATATTGAAGATACTTTGGATCCAATCATTCTTTGATATGGTTTTATCTTTGCTAAGTGATCTTTGGCATCTATGCCGATTTTCACCTCCATGCTTACTCTTGTTTTCAACTTTAGCTGCATAATTTTTTTTTTATCCTCCATGTCCGGTGAGGAAGAATCACGGAGTTGTAAAGTCTACACTGTAAGGAACAAAAAGTGATAGCAAAACCTTCTTGGTGTTTGCCTGGTTGGAATTTCAGTGAATTGCTAAATGAAGGTTGACGTTTTCAGCTTATCGTATTGAATGGAAGAGGTGCTTATGTCTAGGCAGATTCTTATAGGAAGTCAAACTAATCTAATACTGTTCACAGTGCAAAACATGGTGACCAGTCAAGTGTCAACTGCTTTACAGGTCTCAGATAATTGGATGCTTGTTATACTTGCTGGTCTTAGTAGTTCTGTGCCACTGTCTCTTGTAGATTGGTTGCTTTAATCTTTTCTGGGCCTAGATTCCCATTTGAAATATTCTGAATCTTGTAGTTATCTTTAATCTTTCTGGTAATCTGCATCATTGTTCTTATTGCAGGATACCATGGAATGGAAAGCAAGATATCTTGATTGACAGGTTGATTTTTGGATCTTATGCAAATCATAAAATCAATGCAGCCATTACAGAAATTTTACGTTTTGCTTGGCAGATTTGATGGCCGCGCTCTTCTTGATTTTATTCGAGATTCTAGTTCTCATGCTTATCGAGTTCAGCAGAAAACTGAGGAAGAAGAAGAAGTAGAAGAGTTTGTTAATTTTAAGCGTTACCGGGATTTAATTAAGCTTCGACGTAGAGGATGTCGGTAGTTTGACTTTTTCTTCCATCTCAGTGTTTTAGGATAATTATTTTTTTCTTATTTTTTAAAATTTCTGATATCAGATATGTTTTTGGACATGTTATGTAACATGACTAGCTAAATTATACAATATATGCTTTTGTGTAATAAAATATATGTCCACAGTTACTGATGATGAGGGATTGCAACATGTTCACCAACAGCTGGAGGCAAAGAATTCACTTCCATTTGCATTTGAAAGGTATGAGTACATTTGTTTTTCCTCTTGAAGGTGTTGGTTAAGTGAGATGCTCTTGAAGTGTTTGACTTAATAGCTTGCAAAAATTATCAGTTTGTTATGCACGTGAAGGCTGCAAAATTTGAAGAGAATATGGAGCATGCTAACATATAAAGCAAAAAGAAATTTCTTGTTTGTGTCAGCTTGTTAGTGCCTTGTGTTACACCTTGTAAGGTATCTTTTTTTTTTTGTGTAATCCCGCCTATCAAGTTAGGCACTTGGAGATCTATAATGAATTGTTGGAATGAAATATTGTTGCCAGGAAACCTAAAATTTTGACTCCTCTCCATCTATATCTGAATTTTTTGCATAATCTCTATTGCTCTTATCAGGTTGCATACCTATTTATATAATTAATTATCAATTCTGTCTCTTATTGCATGATAAAACCACTTCAGTGGTGGACATGTCCTCGTGTTTTATCCTTAAGTTTCCTATGTGGGATTCTCTTAGAAATATTAGTTTTTCTCCTTTCAGTGCAACCAAGTATTTCTAACCATCACAGTGATTTCTTGGGATGTTGTGGTAGTCTTTTGAAAGCATAACGAGTAAATGAAGGCCACATTTGTGAAACTTTTCTTGATAATATATGAGGCTCCTGAGGTAATGAACTAAGAACCAACTTCATGAGTGTTTTAGTCACAGTACATGAAGACTTAAGGTCGATAGTTTTTTCCAATGAAGCCATGCATAATCGAGGATGTATACCAAGATAATTTGTTTAGTTTGCTGAAACAAGTTCTCAGAAATGTTTTTTATTCTTCTGAGTCACAAGTTGCATGTGTTTGCTCTTGTTCAACTGATTAATTATTTGACAAAAGAGATTCTGTCTGTACAATCATACAAATTGTTTCATGTCCATGTTTTTCCCTCTCCATAAGGCTAGCAGCTCAAGTAATCCAGTTTTGGGACCAACTCCTTCATTTCTGCTGCAAACCATCTAAGTCACCTAGTTTTAGCACTTCAGCATGGAGGAATCGGATGAGTACTTACCATGTTGCATATTCTCACTTGACAGATTTTTTGAGAATATGTTTAAATTGATCTGCTTATTGTAGTTTAGCTTTATTTGCACACAGGCCACGATCCACACAGCTTCCAGTGAGCAAAGGTTCATACTCACAGGTCGGATTCTCCTACAAAGGAGAAGGTCATGAAGAATCTCACAATTTGGACAGTGAAAGTGAGGATGAAGATAATGATGAGGATGTTGATGAAAAAGATTTCAGTAGTGATGATAGTAATGATGAGAGGATGGAAACTATTGCTAAAGAGTTTGGCATCAAGAGATACAACTGGCTTGTTTATATGGATAAAAAAGCCAAGGAGGAAGAGAAAAGGCAAAAGGAAATAATTAGAGGAGATCCTGCTATTGTAAATTCATGTTTATTTTATTGATGTGTATATCTATACATGTAGTACCAATTGAACTCATTATCTTTAATTTGCTAGAG